>NC_059226.1:32427464-32679964 GCF_020615455.1 Coregonus clupeaformis | reverse complement strand
ATGGAAGACATACAAGACCACTGATAATCTCCCTCGATCTGGGGCTCCACGCAAGATCTCACCCCGTGGGGTCAAAATGATCACAAGAACGGTGAGCAAAAATCCCAGAACCACACGGGGGGACCTAGTGAATGACCTGCAGAGAGCTGGGGCCAAAGTAACAAAGCCTACCATCAGTAACACACTACGCCGCCAGGGACTCAAATCCTGCAGTGCCAGATGTGTCCCCCTGCTTAAGCCAGTACATGTCCAGGCCCGTCTGAAGTTTGCTAGAGTGCATTTGGATGATCCAGAAGAGGATTGGGAGAATGGCATATGGTCAGATGAAACCAAAATATAACTTTTTGGTAAAAACTCAACTTGTCGTGTTTGGAGGACAAAGAATGCTGAGTTGCATCCAAAGAACACCATACCTACTGTGAAGCATGGGGGTGGAAACATCATGCTTTGGGGCTGTTTTTCTGCAAAGGGACCAGGACGACTGATCCGTGTAAAGGAAAGAATGAATGGGGCCATGTATCGTGAGATTTTGAGTGAAAACCTCCTTCCATCAGCAAGGGCATTGAAGATGAAACGTGGCTGTGTCTTTCAGCATGACAATGATCCCAAACACACCGCCCGGGCAACGAAGGAGTGGCTTCGTAAGAAGCATTTCAAGGTCCTGGAGTGGCCTAGCCAGTCTCCAGATCTCAACCCCATAGAAAATCTTTGGAGGGAGTTGAAAGTCCGTGTTGCCCAGCGACAGCCCCAAAACATCACTGCTCTAGAGGAGATCTGCATGGAGGAATGGGCCAAAATACCAGCAACAGTGTGTGAAAACCTTGTGAAGACTTACAGAAAACGTTTGACCTGTGTCATTGCCAACAACGGGTATATAACAAAGTATTGAGAAACTTTTGTTATTGACCAAATACTTATTTTCCACCATAATTTGCAATTATTTTTATTTTTAAATTCATAAAAAATCCTACAATGTGATTTTCGGGATTTATATTTCTCATTTTGTCTGTCATAGTTGACGTGTATGTCACGATCGTTAACGGAAGATACGGACCAAGGCGTAGCGTGATAAGCGTACATTTTATTAAGTACTTAACACGACACAAAACAACAAACAAACGATACGTGAAGTCCTAGGTTACACAAAACAAACCTTTACGGAACAAGATCCCACACAGACTGGTGCCAAAAGGCTGCCTAAGTATTGTCCCCAATCAGAGACAACGAGCTACAGCTGCCTCTGATTGGGAACCACCCTGGCCAACATAGATCTAAATGATTTAGAAACTAAACATAGAAATATACACAACACGAAATATACACACCCTGACTCAACAAATAACCGTCCCCTGAGTCAGGGCGTGACAGTGTACCTATGATGAAAATTACAGGCCTCTCTCATCTTTTTAAGTGGGAGAACTTGCACAATTGGTGGCTGACTAAATACTTTTTTCCCCCACTGTACATATGAGAAGAGTAGAATGGTCTTTTTAACTGTTAAACAGGGTCGGTGTCAATTAGAATAGTCTTTTTAGCTTTTAAACAGGGTCAATTCAAATGGAAGGCAGTCAATTCAGGAGGTGAATTTAAAATAAATACATTTTAACTTTTTAAATAAATAGCTTCTACTTGTCAGTTTATTGATGAGTCATTGAAAATAAATGCCCTTTATTATTGGATTGTGATGTCAGTTTACTTCCTGAATTGACTGCCTTCAATTAGAATTGACAGCAACCCTGTTGTTAATGATCTAATGGTCTTTATCCAATGAAAAGTGAAATCATATTTTTTGACTTTTTTGTTTCTCAACAAAGAGACCTCAACATAGCTGTGATTGTGAAAATATTTGATGAAAGGTGAAAGAGTAGTTTGTTGGTCTTTGTTGTCCCGGCAATGGGCACTGATATTTGATCTGATTTACCTTTCCATAGCTGTTGATGATCAAATGATTAGCCTGATGAAAGGTGAACACATGATCTTCTCCGGACACTGATATGTAGTTCGACTGATCTTTAACTGACCTTAGTAAACCTTTCTATAGCTGTTAACCATCAAAAGTTATTTGTTGTCCCGGCAGCTCAGTCCACTGATATGGAGTTGCGGATCCTGGTGGTGGGGTCCAGTGGCCCGTCTCAGTTCTCCCTGACCAACTCTATCCTGGGGCGGGAGGAGTTCTCCAAGGACGTCACCAGCATCGTCCAGAGCAGGAAGAACCTGGGGGACCTGGCCGGGACGCGTGTCGCTGTGGTCAACGGACCCAACCTCTACGGGAAGCACCTGTCCCGCACTAAGATGAAGACAGAGATGAAGAGGTGGCAAAGATAACATTGTGCTGTAATTTGATGCTCTTCTGTGTCATGTGTTAACTTATGCATAAGAAGAGGTGACTTTGACTTTAACATTATAGATTTTTGCTCACAGTTCACAGAAACTGAATAAATGCTAAATGTAATATAATAATAATACATGCCATTTAGCAGACGGTTTTATCCAAAGACACTTACAGTCATGCAGTCATTTTACGTATGGGTGGTCCTGGGAATCAAACACACAATTCAAGAGCCATGCTTTACCAACTGAGCTAAAGAGGTCCAGAAGTCCATCATAAATAGTGACATATTAGACAAAAACACTACACAATACAACACAACACAACACAATACAACACTATACAATCCAACAAAATACAACACAATACAACACAATACAACACAATACAACACAACACAACACAACACAAGACAACACAACACAAGACAATACAACACAAGACAATACAACACTATACAATCCAACAAAATCCAACACAATACAACACAATACAACACAATACAACACAATACAACACAACACAAGACAACACAACACAAGACAACACAACACAAGACAATACAACACAAGACAATACAACACTATACAATCCAACAAAATACAACACAATACAACACAATACAACACAATACAACACAATACAACACAACACAATACAACACAACACAAGACAACACAACACAAGACAACACAACACAACACAAGACAATACAACACAAGACAATACAACACTATACAATTCAACAAAATACAACACAATACAACACAATACAACACAATACAACACAACACTAGACAATACAACACAAGACAATACAAGACAAACAGCTTTTTCTTTCTTGATTGTAGTCACTGTATTGTCTCCCCGCAGGTGCAATTGTAAACGTTTAGGCTACACTTTTTCTGTAAAGTGTTTTGCAGCATTTTCATGTGATATAACACTGTAAATAAAATTTGATTTGATTTAGGTGCAAATGTCTGTCAGCCCCCGGCCCTCACGCCCTGCTCATGGCCTTTGACCTGGAGCAGATCTGCCCCAACGACGTCAAGACGCCCAAGCTGATGGTGAAGCGTTTCGGTGAAGATGCCCTTTCCCACACCATGGTCCTCCTGGCCTACGAGGGGGACGTAGACATTCTGGCACTGGAGAACCGGGTCAGCACTGACTGGCACATCCGGGCGCTCATCGAGCAGTGTGGTGGGCGCTACCACGTCTTCAACAAGAACTGGAGGGACCGTTCTCGAGACAAGGAGCTCCTCCAGAAGATTGAACGGATGCTGGCGACCTTGGGCGGGCAGCACTACACCAGCCGCTCCTACGGGCAGGCGGAGGAGAGCGTGAGGAAGGAAGAGAGGAAGCTGCTGAAGAAGAGGGCGGCGGAGACGGAGGAGGCGTGGAGGGAGCTGGAGCAGCAGTACCGGGGGGAGGCGCTGCGCTGGCAGATGGACGCCTACAACAGCAGCGTGGGAGCAGAGATCAGGGCTAAAGCCGAGATGGACAACGGATGGTTGAGGACGTCGCTCGCCGTAGGGGCGGGGTTAGGGCTGGCAGCGGGGGCCGCCATGGGGATGGCGATGGGGGCGGTGGCGGGTGCGATGGGGATGACGATGGGAGGTGCTCTCGGAGGGCTGATGGGTGGGTCGGCGGGTGGGACGGCCCAGGTAGCGATAGAACACCTGGAGGATAGAGTGGGACCACACGCTACTAACTTCAACACCGTGTTCATCAACCGCTTCTTCAGGCCACCTCGTTCATGACATGGAGGACGTGTTTGTGACTGGAACAGTGAAACCAGAGGGTTAGGTACTGAGTGCTGATTGGTGGAATGGCTGTGTCTCAAATTGCACCCTATTATCTATGTAGTACACTACTTTTAACCATGACCCATAGAGCATGGTCAAAAGTAGTGCACTATAAGATGACCATTTGGGACACAGAAAATGTCTGTCCTGTTGGCACTGTTGTGCCATTTGTACAAATGGATTGAGGAACCACTTCACTTCTTCCAGATGTCTATGCTTTTATCCTTTTAGCTTTGTATTAGGCTTCACATCACGGTACTGTATCTTTACTGTATATTAAACAGATAGTCGCTGCCACTAATAGTCATATTGAATAACTAGAACTGTCTGTGATTGTGTGATAGATAGTGTCCCTCTATCCGGCTCAACTATAAACCACTGCTACAAACATGCTGCATTCATGATGGAAACTCGGAACCCAGGAGTGAAAATGAACGGAAGTTATTCGCGTAGAGCTTCCTATTAGTTAATTCTGATACTTTCCAAGTGTGAAACTCAGGTGTCATCTCTCTACGAGTTCCCAAGAGCTAGTTACCTAGTTCCGACATGTCATGAATGCAGCAATAGTATGTGTGTGCAAGTTGAAGTAGTATTTTAGGCTTATACTGAATAGTTAATAGATCTAGGTTCACTTGAAATAGTTATACTTTACCATGAGGCTATTTATTCAGTAGGCTGCTACATGGGAGAGTTGAGGCTAGTTATTCAGTAGGCTGCTACAGTGCCTTCAGAAAGTATTCACACCCCTTGACTTTTTCCAGATTTTGTTGTGTTACAAGGTCAGATTAAAATGGATTTAATTGTCATTTTTTTGTCAACGATCTACACAAAATACTCTGTAATGTTAAAGTGGAAGAAAATGTGTAACATTTGTAAAACAAATATATATATATGAAAAATAAAACACTAATATATCTTGATTACATAAGTATTCAAACCCCTGAGTCAATATATGTTAGAATCACCTTTGGCAGCTTTTACAGCTGTGAATCTTTCTGGGTAAGTCTCTAAGAGCTTTGCACACCTGGATTGTACAATATTTGCACATTATTCTTTGTAAAATTATTCACGCTCTGCCAAGTTGGTAGTTGATCATTGCTAGACAGACATTTTCTAGTCTTGCCATAGATTTTCAAGCCGATTTAAGTCAGAACTGTAACTAGGCCACTCAGGAACATTCAATGTTGTCTTGGTAAGCAACAGTGTATATTTAGTTTATTGTCCTGCTGAAAGGTGAATTTGTCTCCTAGTGTCTGTCGGAAAGCAAACTGACCCAGGCTATTCCGTTTATTTTTATCCTAAAAAACTCCCTAGTCCTTGCCGATCACAAGCATACCTATAGCATGATGCAGCCACCACCAAGTTTGAAAATATGAAGAGTGGTACTCAGTGATGTGTTGGATTTGCCCCAAACATAACACTTTGTATTCAGGACATAGTTTTACTTTAGTGCCTTATTGCAAACAAGATGCATGTTTTGGAATATTTTTTATTCTGTACAGGCTTCCTTCTTTTCACTCTGTCATTTAGATTAGTATAGTGGAGTAACTACAATGTTCTTGTTGTTTGTTGTTGTTGTTGTTGTTGTTGTTGTTGTTTTTGGGGGAGTGTTTGTAGGTTCTATCAATTTAATTGTTTGCATGATTTCCAATCCCCCTTATTATCCAACTCCAACCCTCCCATGTCCACAGATTAACCCATCTTTCCCAGTATAATGCCATTCTGATCTGAACTCCAACCCTCCCATGTCCACAGATTAACCCATCTTTCCCAGTATAATGCCATTCTGATCTGAACTCCAACCCTCCCATGTCCACAGATTAACCCATCTTTCCCAGTATAATGCCATTCTGATCTGAACTCCAACCCTCCCATGTCCACAGATTAACCCATCTTTCCCAGTATAATGCCATTCTGATCTGAACTCCAACCCTCCCATGTCCACAGATTAACCCATCTTTCCCAGTATAATGCCATTCTGATCTGAACTCCAACCCTCCCATGTCCACAGATTAACCCATCTTTCCCAGTATAATGCCATTCTGATCTGAACTCCAACCCTCCCATGTCCACAGATTAACCCATCTTTCCCAGTATAATGCCATTCTGATCTGAACTCCAACCCTCCCATGTCCACAGATTAACCCATCTTTCCCAGTATAATGCCATTCTGATCTGAACTCCAACCCTCCCATGTCCACAGATTAACCCATCTTTCCCAGTATAATGCCATTCTGATCTGAACTCCAACCCTCCCATGTCCACAGATTAACCCATCTTTCCCAGTATAATGCCATTCTGATCTGAACTCCAACCCTCCCATGTCCACAGATTAACCCATCTTTCCCAGTATAATGCCATTCTGATCTGAACTCCAACCCTCCCATGTCCACAGATTAACCCATCTTTCCCAGTATAATGCCATTCTGATCTGAACTCCAACCCTCCCATGTCCACAGATTAACCCATCTTTCCCAGTATAATGCCATTCTGATCTGAACTCCAACCCTCCCATGTCCACAGATTAACCCATCTTTCCCAGTATAATGCCATTCTGATCTGAACTCCAACCCTCCCATGTCCACAGATTAACCCATCTTTCCCAGTATAATGCCATTCTGATCTGAACTCCAACTGTCAAGGGTGTTGAAATGGTGTGGTGTGGAATCAGGCGCAGAAGCAGATGTACAGTCCAACAAGACTTTACTTGAGCAAAATAATCCAAAAGGCGGCCTGAGGCCAAACAGACGCACACAGGCGTCACACACGAGCGCACAAATACAGAGCGCAAAAACTCTCCTCAACCGAGGAGGAAGCAATTAGAACTGGCGTACCGAAAACACAGGTTACGCACAAACACCTGACACGAAACAATTACACACAACACAACACTAACAACAAGGAAACTAAATAGGGTGCTTAATGAGACATAACACAAGACAGGTGTGGCTAACAGACAAAACTAATCAAACAGGAAACATAGAACATACAACGGTGGCAGCTAGAATTCCGGAGACGACGACCGCCGAAACCTGCCCGAACAAGGGAGAGAGGCAGCCTCGGCCGAAACCGTGACAGTACCCCCCCCTTGACGCGCGGCTCCAGACGTGCGCCGACTCCGGCCTCGGGGACGACCAGGGGGACGCGGCGCAGGGCGCGTCGGATGCCTCCGATGGAACTCCGTCAGGAGCGACGGGTCCAACACGTCTCTCCTCGGCACCCAGCACCGCTCCTCCGGACCGTACCCTCCCACTCCACTAGATACTGGAGACCCCCATCCGACGTCTCGAATCCAAGATGGATCTTACGGAGTACGCCGGTGCCCCCTCGATGTCCAACGGGGGGCGGAGGAGTCTCCAAGATCTCATCTTCTTGGAGTGGGCCCGCTACCACCGGCCTGAGAAGGGACACATGGAACGAGGGGTTAATACACTTATACTCCACAGGTAGCTGTAATCTATAACATACCTCGTTCAACCTTCTCAGGACTTTAAATGGCCCTACAAACCGCCGACCCAGTTTCCGACAGGGCAGGCGGAGGGGCAGGTTTCTGGTAGAGAGCCAGACTCGATCACCAGGTGCGTACACCGGTGCCTCACTGCGGTGGAGATCAGCGCTCGCCTTCTGACGTCGGAGGGCCCGCTGCAGGTGGACGTGTGCAGCGTTCCAAGTCTCCTCCGAGCGCCGCGCCCACTCATCCACCGCAGGAGCCTCGATCTGGCTCTGCTGCCAGGGTGCCAGAACCGGCTGGTAACCTAACACACATTGAAATGGAGTTAGGTTAGTGGAGGAATGGCGTAGGGGAATTCTGGGCCATCTCGGCCCAGGGAACGTACCTTGACCACTCCTCCGGCCGGTCCTGGCAGTATGTTCTGAGAAACCTACCCACATCCTGGTTTACGCGTTCCACCTGCCCATTGCTCTCCGGGTGGTAACCCGAGGTGAGGCTCACCGAGACCCCCAACCGCTCCATAAACGCTCTCCAGACTCTGGAGGTGAATTGGGGACCCCGATCAGCCACAATGTCCTCGGGTACCCCGTAGTGCCGGAACACATGGGTAAACAGTGCCTCGGCAGTTTGCAGGGCCGTAGGGAAGACCCGGCATGGGGAGCAAACGACAGGCCTTAGAGAACCGGTCCACAACGACCAGGATGGTAGTATTCCCTTGGGAGAGGGGAAGGTCTGTTATAAAGTCCACTGATAGGTGGGACCATGGCCGTTGTGGAACGGGCAGGGGTAGCAACTTACCCCTAGGTAGATGTCTAGGCGCCTTACACTGGGCGCACACCGAGCAGGAGGAAACATAAACCCTCACATCCCTTGCCAACGTGGGCCACCAGTACTTGGCACTAAGACAGTGCACTGTCCGGCCGATACCCGGATGTCCAGAGGAGGGTGACGTGTGAGCCCAATAGATCAATCGATCCCGAACCTCGAGCGGAACGTACTTCCGACCCTCCGGGCACTGTGGTGGACTAGGGTCGGTGCGTAACGCCCGCTCGAGTTCAGCATCGACCTCCCACACTACCGGTGCCACCAGACACGACTCAGGCAGTATGGGAGTGGGCTCCACGGACCTCTCCTCCGCGTCATACCGCCGAGACAGCGCATCTGCCTTGCCATTCTGTGAACCAGGGATGTACGTGATCTTAAAAGTAAACCTGGTCAAGAACA
This sequence comes from Coregonus clupeaformis, assembly GCF_020615455.1. Lineage (NCBI taxonomy): Eukaryota > Metazoa > Chordata > Actinopteri > Salmoniformes > Salmonidae > Coregonus > Coregonus clupeaformis. Next base: position 32,671,155 of record NC_059226.1, on the reverse strand, counting down.
TACTCCATCTTGCCTGGCGAGGGTTCAGCCTCCTCGCCGCCCGGATGTACTCCAGGTTACGGTGGTCCGTCAAAATGAGGAAAGGGTGTTGAGCCCCCTCAAGCCAGTGCCTCCACACCTTTAGAGCCTGTACCACGGCTAACAGCTCCCTGTCCCCTACGTCATAGTTCCGCTCCGCCGGACTGAGCTTCTTAGAATAAAAAGCACAGGGGCGGAGTTTAGGTGGCGCGCCAGACCGTTGTGAAAGCACGGCTCCTAAACCGGCCTCCGACGCGTCCACCTCTACTTGGAACGGCAAAGAGGGATCCCTAACGCTAAACAAAACTTTTTATCAATAAAATTCCCAGCTGCGCCTGAATCTACCAGCGCCTTATGCTGGGAATGAGGTGCTACCTGTGGAAAACTTACAGGCATACAAAAATGGGCAACAGTGAGCTCTGGGTGAGTGGGGCGCCTACTCACCTGGAGGGAATCCCCAGTGCGGGACCTGTCGTCATCTCCCCTAGGAGGCCATCCCCAGCACCTAGCCGCGGTGTGTCCTCCCCGACCACAGTTGGTGCAGTGGATGGACCCCCTAGCCTGCCGACTCCTCCTCTCTCTAGCGCCAGCGCCCCCGAGCTCCATAGGACAAGGCTCGGAGACGCTGGAGGGTGGAATGGACGGACCCTCCGCAGGACGTCCGCGGGTAGCCAGCAAGGTATCCAGCCTGATGGACATATCAACCAGCTGGTCGAAAGTGAGGCTGGTGTCCCTACAAGCCAGCTCCCGACGGACGTCCTCTCGTAGGCTGCATCGGTATAGATCGATGAGGGCCCGATCATTCCACCCTGCATCTGCTGCCAGAGTACGGAATTCGAGCGCGAATTCCTGGGCACTTCTCCTCCCCTGCCGGAGGAAGACCAGACGCTCCCCCCGCCGCTTCCCCTCGGGGGATGGTCAAACACCGCCCTGAAGCGGCGGGAGAACTCGGTGTACGTAATCGTCGTGGCGTCGATCTTCCTCCACTCCGCGTTGGCCCACTCCAACGCTTTTCCGGCCAGGCAGGAGATCAGGGCGGACACGCTCTCATGCCCTGAAGGTGCCGGGTGCACAGTGGCCAGGTATAGCTCTACCTGGAGCAGGAATCCCTGACACCCAGCCGCGGTCCCGTCGTAGGCCCTCGGGAGAGATAGTCGGACTCCTCGAGGTTCCGGCGCTGGAATGGGCGGGCTGGCCGATGGTGCTGGCAGGGCGGGGCGGCGGTGGAGGCGAACCCCAGCCTCGGAGTGTGGAAATCACCTCCTGCAGGGCGGTCCCCATCTGCAGGAGCTGCTCTTGCTGGTCCCGAACCTGGGCTTCCAGTCTCGTCTGGGCTGCTTCGGCTCCTGCTGATTCCATTGGTGAGGTGTGTAATTCTGTCAAGGGTGTTGAAATGGTGTGGTGTGGAATCAGGCGCAGAAGCAGATGTACAGTCCAACAAGACTTTACTTGAGCAAAATAATCCAAAAGGCGGCCTGAGGCCAAACAGACGCACACAGGCGTCACACACGAGCGCACAAATACAGAGCGCAAAAACTCTCCTCAACCGAGGAGGAAGCAATTAGAACTGGCGTACCGAAAACACAGGTTACGCACAAACACCTGACACGAAACAATTACACACAACACAACACTAACAACAAGGAAACTAAATAGGGTGCTTAATGAGACATAACACAAGACAGGTGTGGCTAACAGACAAAACTAATCAAACAGGAAACATAGAACATACAACGGTGGCAGCTAGAATTCCGGAGACGACGACCGCCGAAACCTGCCCGAACAAGGGAGAGAGGCAGCCTCGGCCGAAACCGTGACACCAACCCTCCCATGTCCACAGATTAACCCATCTTTCCCAGTATAATGCCATTCTGATCTGAACTCCAACCCTCCCATGTCCACAGATTAACCCATCTTTCACAGTATAATGCAATTTTTCTATTTATTTTTGCAATACATCCCTCCATTTTACTATGATGCCTTACGAGGGTCCTGAACCTCCCTAAAAATAAATACTTTACCCAAGAGTATAATGATATTTCCCATTGACTGATCGTGGTTTTTCAGAGCCCTTAACAATACAGTTTGCAGGTCCATCTGAAACCTGATATTATGACATAACAACCATTCCTGGACCTGACTCCAAAAGCGGGCCACCGATGGACAGTACCAGAAAATATGTTATATTGATTCTGTTTCCGTGTGGCAGAGTCTGTACTGGGCTGACTGTTCAATGGCCCATGTATTGAGCATTCTTACTGTATATAATAGCTTCAATTGAAACGAACAGATGTGATGTGTCAATCAATTGTTGTTTTATGTGTCAGTTCATAGACCCGATACCAAGGAATTGGGACATCAAAAACCTGTTCCCAACTGACTCAAATTTAATACGGTATTGCTGTCAAACCCTTTCCTGGTAGAGCCATGATTAAATATGTAAACTGCAATATCACTAGATAAATAATCAGGGTTCTCTTCCCGTAAATGGATAGGTGTGTTCCTTTCCACGGTTTCAAGATTCTATCCATTTTGCTAAGTTTTCGATAAAAGTTAATAGTTGCAAGATCTCTAAACTTTTCCTGGACATGTACATCAAGCACATGGACTTCACCATCCGCCCATGTAATCGGGAAATCTCATGACAATTTAAAGTCTGTATCTTTTAGAAACTGTATCCGTAATATAGTACACTTATCATAGTTGGGTTTTAGTCCAAAGAAACTGGATACATTATCCAGGCCCTCAATGAGGCCCTTCAAGGTTGAAGATTGAGAACTCAAGAGAAAACTTGAATCACCGGCATACATTGATACTTTTATCTCTAATTCCTTAATATTTTGCCCCTTAATGTTATCATTAGACAGTTCTACTACAATGTTGTTGATCCATCCTCAGTTTTCTCCTATCACAGCCTGTCAACTCTGTAACTGTTTTAAAGTCACCATTGACCTCATGGTGAAATCCCTGAGCGGTTTCCTTCCTCTCCGGCAACTGAGTTAGGAAGGACGCCTGTATCTTTGTAGTGACTGGGTGTATTGATACACCATCCGAAGTGTAATTAATAACATCACCATGCTCAAAGGGATATTCAATGTCTGCTTTTATTTCTTTATTTTTTTCTACCAATAGGTGCCCTTCTTTGTGAGGCATTGGAAAACCTCCCTGGTCTTTGTGGTTGAATCTCTTTGAAATTCACTGCTCGACTGAGGGACCTTACAGATAATTGTATGTGTGGTGTACAGAGATGAGGTAGTCATTCAAAAAGCATATGAACCACTATTACTGCACACAGTGACTTATGCAACTAATTATGTGACTTGTTAAGCAAATATTTACTCCTGAACTTATTTAGACTTGCCATAACAAACTGTTTGAATAATTATTGACTCAAGACATTTCAGCTTTTCATTTTTTATTAATTTGTAAAAATTTCGATAAACATAATTCCACTTTGACATTATGGGGTATTGTGTGTAGGCCAGTGACACAAAATCTCAATTTAATCCATTTTAAATTCAGACTGTAACACAACGAAATGTGGAAAAAGTCAAGGGGTGTGAATACTTTCTGAAGGCACTGTATATGGACAAGTTGGCTTTGCAATTCATACACGTAAGTTTATCTCATACCAATATATGTCACACCAAAAATGCATATAATCCGTCGAAATGTAGATATTTAGGAGTGTGTTTTTGTAAGATGTGAAACTGTAAGATCCCTATGGGTTTCTGGTATGGATCTCCATTCAATTCCTAATAAATTGTCTGACCATTTGTTGTACTATATTTATTGTGTTCAAGCACAGATCTGATCGTCCACATACTAAACTGTAGTGTACAGTCTCACAGACAGGTCAACCAGGAGAGACAATCTCTTATCACAGACGTTGGAGTCTCTCCTGGTTGGCCTGTCTGTGAGACTGACTCCCTAGCAACGTTGGAGTCTGTCTCTCCTGGTTGGCCTGTCTGTGAGACTGACTCCCTAGCAACGTTGGAGTCTGTCTCTCCTGGTTGGCCTGTCTGTGAGACTGACTCCCTAGCAACGTTGGAGTCTGTCTCTCCTGGTTGACCTGTCTGTGAGATTGACTCCCTAGTTACGTCTGTGATAAGAGATAGTCTCATTGATTAACTTTGAAATTGTCTGTCATGGGTTCTGCGTAATGATGTGTTAAAAAAAATCATTGCCCAATGATGTGTAAAAACATCACTGGTTCTGCCACACGGTGTGCGCAGTTGTTGTTTCTGACTGTATTATTTAAAGGGCAAAACAAGGTGTCAAACATTGTGCGAGTTAACTTTTTCTTGAGTGGAGATTTAACTTTAGGATTACAACCAATGGAATGGTTTAAAATGAGTAAACTCCGCCTATCCACGGCACCCGCTATTCCGGCAATGCATTCTACTTTACGGTAGCCATAGATATCACTTTCGATTTTACTCAAAGTGTAGCCTACAGTTCTGCAGTTTTACTCTAACAATGTAGCTTACAGTTCAAACAGATATGATCAGATTTGTATATGCCTATATCTTCTCATTTAAATTATATTTTGAACTGGATTATTATGCAATGATAAACGATATCGTTTGTTATTTTAGCACGTGTGAATAAATAAAGTTTCGGAGTACAAGACCCAACGACATCGTCGACAGAAATTCAGTCGGCAAATTCCCTAAGGAATGGATGTACATGATTCCAGCGGTAAAACTGTTATTTCTATTGGTTGAATATTCCTGTCTTCTCGATTATAAATATCCTATGTATATTGTTATACGTCATGTTTTTTTGTTTTCTTATTCAGTGAAGTACTTGTGATTGTTTCCATGTAACTGTACAAGGCGGTGCATCAAGGCCTGATAGGCCTGAACCCAAAGTCTTATGAGAAATACAAATACGTTCTGACCACACCCATCAAATACGTTCTGACCACACCCATCAAATACGTTCTGACCACACCCATCAAATACGTTCTGACCACACCCATCAAATACGTTCTGACCACACCCATCATCAGGCTACTACTTTCCTCCACATTAACCATATACACATTGTTGTTTTAATAGGTTAAGATGCAGAGTTATGAGGATAAAGGAGATTAAATGGCATCCAACAAGAGTGAGTATCATTCACTATTTGATACATTGTTGCGTCCCACTGGGCACAGATGTCAATTCAACGTCTATTCCACCTTGGTTCAATGTAATTTCACGTTGATTCAACCAGTGTGTGCCCAGTGGGATATTGCCTATTGTTATTGCTGAATAGGCCTGTATGTAGTATATAGGTATTATACTGCATTAAACTGTGTATTACAGTGTGTTGTGTTTGTGCATTTGTATGCTGACTTCTCTAAATGTATTTTCCATGGAAATTGACAATAAAGTATATTGTATCGTGTATCAGGAAGGGATATGGGTATATATTTAGTAGGCCTATAACTTAGCATGTTTTCATAGGTTCTGAGCCGAAAAGGAGGAGGAGCATTGATGAGCCCCCTTATTGTGAGTTCTATGGATTGTAATTTTGTATTCATCTGTACATAAATAAATAATTGTGATGGCCAAGAGAACGGTGCATGTTGATCTAATTGTGTACTTTTGTTGACTGTTGGTTTTGTGTGTGTTTGTTTGTCAGTGTCAGGTGATGCAGAGTTCAGAGTCCTTGTCTTTGGGAGAAGTGGTCGCAATCAATTTTCTCTGACAAACTCCATTCTGGGGACAGATGTGTTCGATGATGAGGTCTGCAGGATTGCAGAGAGTCAGAGACACAGGAGCGAAGCGTTCGATAGAAAACTAGCTGTGGTCAACACCCCAAACCTCTCTGAGTGTGAGGCATCAGAGAAAGAGCTGAACAGGGTGTTCAAGAGGTCTGTGTGTATGTCCTCTCCTGGTCCCTACGCCGTCCTCTTTGCATTAGACCTGAGCAACATCTCACCAGGTGCCGTGCGCATCCTGCAACTCGTCACAAAGCATTTTGGGGACAGCATCTTGAACCACATGATGGTTGTGGTGTGCCACGAAGGGGAGAAGGAGGATTCAGCTCTTGAGGAGAGAGTCAAGACTATCAGAGACTTCAGGGAGCTCATTGAGAAGTGTGGCCAAAGGTATCACCTCTTCAATGAGAGAAAGGCCCGGAGAGATGAGAAGGTTTCCAGACAGCTCCTGGAGAAGATGGACAACATGGTGAGGGAAAACGCAGGCAGATTCTACTCCAATCACCAATACGAGGAAGCAGAGGAGAGAATCCAGAAAGAGGAGCGTTTCATGATGAAAGCGAGAGAGAAGGAGATGCTGACAAAGTGGAAGGAGCTGGAGAGCAGGCACACAGGTGAAGGTCTTGAAAAGGAGCTGCTGCAGTTCGAGACAGCGATAAGAGTAGAGAACCGAGAGAAGGCTGAGAGGAAGATTTCAGAGATACTAGGATTCACTCTCAGAGCAGTTGACTATGCTGCCGCAGTAGGTAAAGGGGCAGCTGTAGGCGCTTTATGTGGAGCAGTCATGGGGTTTGAGGGAATGGCGGTGGGAGCTGTTATAGGTGCCGTTGTTGGGGGTGTCGTAGGAGGTGCTGCCAGAGAGGCATGGGGTTACGTCACAAACGCTGCTGAACAAATTAATAGACGTTGAGACAATGGTGCCTTCATTGAAGATGCATTGCACAGTTTAACAGATTGTGAATGTCATATTGATGACGTTCCTGCAGAGTTTAACACCACTGTCAGATTTGTAGAGGTCTGAGGCCAATCAGATCAGTAATTACACTTATTTGTCAGTGAGAAATATTCAGAGATGTATGTTTTCTAGATAATAGACGTTGTTTATTTTTGATTGCTGATCTCGTTATGGTATTAGTAGATTATTTTACACAGATTCATTCTTGAAATATGTAATTATGGATAAAGTGAGCTGCTTTAACGATGGACATTCTAAATGTATTGTTGTTTTTGGTGTCTTTGGAATTCCCAATAAATCTGTGTACATTTAAATAAGTAAATGTAAATATACAATATAAATCCATTTTTGAAAGAACATAGTTCTTATTTTTTATATAACTTCTGGTGTAGGAGTCTCTATTGTGCCTGATAAATGACCAGATTTGGAAAATAAATCCCTGTTTTGTTTCCCTGTGGTATATTTATTGTGTTAAAGCACAGATCTGATCTTCCATTGCATACTGAACAGTCTCAGTCAGGAGAGACCAGTCTGTCTCCCTGGGTTAACTTGCTCTTTCAGCTTCAACACTTCCATCTCAAAAACATTCCACTTAATCTTTCCACCAGCCGTCCCTCCTACACTCCTTCACGGCTACACAGCTAAACTCCTACACTCCTTCACGGCTACACAGCTAAACTCCTACACTCCTTCACGGCTACACAGCTAAACTCCTACTCTCCTTCACGGCTACACAGCTAAACTCCTGCACTCCTTCACGGCTACACAGCTAAACTCCTACACTCCTTCACGGCTACACAGCTAAACTCCTGCACTCCTTCACGGCTACACAGCTAAACTCCTGCACTCCTTCACGGCTACACAGCTAAACTCCTACACTCCTGCACAAATCCTCTCTAGCAGGGCTCTGGTGTCCAGCCTTCCACGATGACTACTGGATCTCTGGCTGCAGAACCCACTGATACTGTACTGTACAGTACCCCTCCCTCCCTTCTCTCATCTCTCTCTCTCTCTTTCTCTCTCTCTCTCTCTCTCCCTCTCTCTCTCTCTCTCTCTCTCTCTCTCTCTCTCTCTCTCTCTCTCACTCGCATCTCTCTCTCTCTCGCACTCGCATCTCTCTCACTCACATATCTCTGTTTGTATAGCTGTTTGGCAGCTCTAACACCCTGGACCAGAGGTACTGCAGGGCCTGGTTCTGCTGTTTGGCTGCTCTAACACCCTGGACCAGAGGTACTGCAGGACCTGGTTCTGCTGTTTGGCTGCTCTAACACCCAGGACCAGAGGTACTGCAGGGCCTGGTTCTGCTTTTTGGCTGCTCTAACACCCTGGACCAGAGGTACTGCAGGGCCTGGTTCTGCTGTTTGGCTGCTCTAACACCCTGGACCAGAGGTACTGCAGGGCCTGGTTCTGCTGTTTGGCTGCTCTAACACCCTGGACCAGAGGTACTGCAGGACCTGGTTCTGCTGTTTGGCTGCTCTAACACCCTGGACCAGAGGTACTGCAGGGCCTGGTTCTGCTTTTTGGCTGCTCTAACACCCTGGACCAGAGGTACTGCAGGGCCTGGTTCTGCTGTTTGGCTGCTCTAACACCCTGGACCAGAGCTTCTGCAGGGCCTGGTTCTGCTGTTTGTCAGCTCTAACACCCTGGACCAGAGGTACTGCAGGGCCGGTTCTGCTGTTTGGCTGCACTAACACCCTGGACCAGAGCTACTGCAGGGCCTGGTTCTGCTGTTTGGCTGCTCTAACACCCTGGACCAGAGGTACTGCAGGGCCTGGTTCTGCTTTTTGGCTGCTCTAACACCCTGGACCAGAGGTACTGCAGGGCCAGTTCTGCTGTTTGGCAGATCTAACACTCAGGGTGGGTCCTTACCTGAGACTGCCCTGGGTTGCTTTCCTCTAATCTCTTCCTTCTCCCGTAGTGTGCACTTGTTCACTTCACATTACACTTATTTGAAATGAATGGAAACTAGCTTATAGTCCATGGCTCCACCAATCAAATGCTTTTACATTTGTGGGGAGTAGTGAAGAAGTGCACACTTCAGGAGGAAGGAGAGATAATTGGGACGTAGTCAATGTCTAAGGTTACAGCCACCTCCCAAAGCAAACACCTGACTGAACACACCTGGATTAAACCCCACCCACAGTACCTTTTCTAGGAACTCACCTGTCACCTGGCCTCTGAATACAGGAAGAGAGAGACAGGCTGACCAGCGACCGAAGTACCTGGCCAGGAACGAATGGGACAGGTAAATATTGAACACAGCTTGGGAACAATAAAGTTTATTCTATTCTATTCTATCCTCCTTGTCAGGATGTCGGCTCTCTGTTCAGAACAGTATGTGAAACATCCATTTTCTTTTTAACATGTTTACGACTGCTCAGGTCAGGACGTCACTTTTCTCAGTTCAGGAAGTCACAACTTTATAGGTACTATACTATTTGTTTATAACAGGGAAAAGGGGAAAAAAATGCAATTTCACTTTGAGTTAAAACAAACAGTTATGAGTCTAGTGAGAATAATAGCTTGCAGAGCTCATGCTGGTATTGAGTGGTGGTTCCTTGATTATGTAACAGAATATCTGGCGCTACCTGTTCTACTACATACCAAGGAATTTTACGCTCTCTCTGTCTCTCTCCAACACACAGACACAGACAGAGACAGACAGACAGAGATAGAACCACATGCACGCACGCACACAATTTTATTTGAATGACACAGATGATCACATAACTAACTAGGCTATGAGACACACACAGAAACATGATTTGCGATTTCAGGTGAATCTGTGACCTGAAAGAGTTCCAATAGTGTCATATCCATACACAAGTCGACCATGGAGTTCATAACAATTCCACTTCCTTTGAGAATCTTCACATCCTGTCTTTTGTCCAATCCGATTGGATAAAGCTGGAACGTGACTCCGCTTGCTGCAGTGATGTCAAGGACATGAAGTCATAGCTTTTTGGTCGGAGTCTGTTGGCTGCACCGAGTCTTAATGGCTTCCTCTCCTATACCGCATGTGGTTTTATCCCAAATGGTACCTTATTCCCTTCATAGTGCACTACTTTTGACCCAGGGCTCATAGGGAATAGGGTGCCATTTGGGACGTACACTGTATTTAAGACAAAATATGTTCCCTCTAGTCAGTGTTAACATCGTCACTTCAACAGCCCTCCGGTGTCCTTGGGTTTATATGAGTTTTATAAACCTGTGTCCTCTTCCGTTTGTTATTTGTCAGCAAATGGGAAAGGTTATTGAATGAATCAAATGGGAATGTCATGAGCACTCTCTCTCCCTGGTAGCAACATTAATTGCATTCAATTATCTTCCACTCTGCTCACCTCCCTCTCTCTACTCAGCCTAACTAGCTCCACCTGCCCTGCTCTGCTCTTGTTACCTGGCCAGCTGCACTGCATTTCCCACTCACCATCCTCACCTTGCCTCACTCTGTTCTAATTACTCTGCCAGCTGAACTGCATTTCCCCACTACCTCTCCCAGTATATCAAGCCCTGGTTTTCAGCCAAGCCCTGTCAGATCGTCTTCAAACCCGGACCAGTAACCTGCCTGTCTGCGCTCTGACTCCTGTTTGTGATACCGATCCTTTCTTGACTGCCTCCTTGTTCTACTGCCCCGTCTATCCCAACCTGCCTTCTGGACCTCGACTACTCTCCGATCTTCAGCCCCTCCGGTAACTCGTTTCTGCCTTCTGTCTCTCACCACGATATTTGCCCAGCCCTGATCTGTACTTCTGCCTGCCATTCATATTGCTGTTGTGTGTGTGTGTTCCCCCAGGTCTCCGACCACCAGATGAGCGTGCCCAGACGTTTCACCACCCTCAGCCCGATACGCCGCTCCATCACTGGGGGAAACACACACTAAGCACTTGGACTGGACACCCCCGGACATTTGGTGACCCCCGGAGCACAGGTACCCACAGGAGGACCCTGAAAGACCCCCTGACACCCCTGGGACTCCTCTTCCCGCCTGTAACCTTGAATAAAGAACTCTGAATTTGAACTTGCGCTCTTGGGTCCTCTTCTGTTCGTGACAGAACGATCTGACCATCATGGACCCAGCGCACTCCCTGACCACGATGGAGGAAGAGCCAGAGAGGACTGCCCTACAGCGACTGGAACGCTCTGAGGGAGACATAAATCGGATGGCTGGCGACATCGCTTCCCTTCTCCAGCTATTCAACCAGCAGCAACAACAGTTCCAACTGCAGCAACAACAGCTAGCCCAAGCCCTGCAACTACTCTCAAGCCCGGCTACTCCACCTGCACCCCCCCTGGTCCTTTTGTTCCTGTACCACCGATACTCCTTCATCCCTCCGCTGGAGGTCCCAATGCTGCAGGCCCGGCAGTGCTGCCACCAGATCCCCACGCTCCTGAACCAAGGATTGGGAACCCGGAACGCTTTTGATGGCAACCAGAAGCAAGTAAGACCATTCTTGAGCAGCTGCCGAATCCAGTTTGCACTACAGCCCAGGACTTTCTCAACAGAGGGAGCCAAGGTGGGGTATGTCATCACACATCTCACCGGTCGAGCTCGGTTGTGGGGAACGGCGGAATTCGACCGGCAAACCCCAGCCTGTGCCTCCTTCAGTGCCTTTGAGGAGGAGATGTTAAAGGTCTTTGACCTAGGCTCGCCAACAGCCGAAGCGTCACAAGCTCTGCTCACCATCCGTCAGGGCAATCGGACGGTGGCAGACTTCTCCATTGACTTTCGTACCCTGGCCAGTCAAAGCTCGTTTAACCCAGAGGCACTGGTGCAAGCCTTCCTCCATAGCCTGGCGGACTATATCAAGGGACGAGCTTGTTTCCCATGACCCGCCCTCAACGCTTGATGCCGCCATTGACCTTGCCGTTCGCATTGACCGCCGTATACAGACCCGGAGGAGGGAGAAGGGCCGTCTCAGTCAACCTGCCATCCGTACTCGGGTCGATACCGCTTCTGTCCAGCCCCTGCCTGTCAAGTCCCATAGCCAACTCAATCAGCCTGAGCCCATGGAGATTGGCCGTGCCTCTCTGACTCCCGAGGAGCGTCGGCGCCGTCTAAGCTCCAACCTTTGCCTCTACTGTGGTGGCGAGAATCACCGTGTCGCTACTTGTCCGGCAAAAGCCGCAGCTCACCAGGTGTAGGGGGAGATCCGGGTGAGCTCAACAAGCCTTCAGTCTCCCTCCATCCGAAAGACCCTGCTTCATCTCCGCCTTCAGCTTTCTGACAAGACTCATACATTGGCCGCCCTTGTGGATTCCGGAGCCGAAGCAAACATCATGGACCCTGAGCTTGCACAGCAACTGGGCGTGAACCATCATCAACTGACACAACCCATTCCTGCACGAGCCCTGGATGGGCATCATCTTGGCACTGTCACTCATATCTCCGCCCCTGTGACAATCCTGCTGTCAGGAAACCACCAGGAGTCCATCCAGTTTCACCTCCTACACTCACCTGGCCAACCACTCATTCTTGGATACCCGTGGCTCCGTCAGCACAACCCCCACATCGACTGGGAGACAGGAACAGTCCGTGAGTGGGGAAGGAGTTGTCACCAGACCTGTTTAAGGGGGGCCACCCTGCCCGTTCACCGGGAAGGATCTAGCGCTACCTCCGACATATCCAATGTTCCGGCCTGTTACCACAGCCTGAAAGAGGTGTTCAACAAATCCAAGGCGACATCTCTACCCCCACACAGACCCTATGACTGCGCGATTGATCTCCTGCCTGGCACAGCACCTCCCAAAGGGTCGTCTGTATTCACTGTCAGCCCCGGAAAGAAAGGCCATGGAGGACTACATTAATGACTCTCTTGCCTCCGGGATAATTAGACCGTCGTCTTCCCCGCAGGGAGCGGGATTCTTCTTTGTCGGCAAGAAGGACGGTTCTCTTCGTCCATGCATAGATTACCGGGGTCTGAACGACATCACGGTTAAGAATCGCTACCCACTGCCCTTACTTTCGTCTGCCTTCGAACTGCTGCAGGGAGCCACTGTATTCACTAAGCTGGACCTTCGCAATGCCTACCATCTGGTGCGGATGAGGGAGGGAGACGAATGGAAGACAGCGTTCAACACACCAACCGGCCACTATGAATATCTCGTCATGCCCTTCGGCCTCACCAATGCCCCAGCAGTTTTTCAAGCCCTAGTGAATGATATCCTCAGGGACATGCTAAATACGTTCGTATTTGTGTACCTTGACGATATTTTAATATTCTCAAAGACTCTGTCAGAACACACGCACCACGTCCGGTTGGTCCTGCGCCGCCTGCTGGAGAACTCTCTTTTCGTGAAGGCAGAGAAGTGCGAGTTCCATGCCAAGACCGTTTCATTCCTGGGGTATGTGGTGACCGAGGGCAGCATTCAGATGGATCTCACGAAGGTGTCGGCTGTCACTTCCTGGCCAGTTCCTGAGTCTCGGAAGAAGTTGCAACAGTTCCTGGGCTTTGCCAACTTTTATAGGAGATTCATCAGAAACTATAGCACAGTGGCTGCACCCCTCACGGCGCTAACCAGCACTAAACAACCGTACCAATGGACATCAGCTGCTGATAAGGCCTTCAATATCCTCAAGACATGTTTCACTTCTGCTCCCATCCTCCAGATGCCAGATGCAGCAAGGCAGTTTGTGGTGGAGGTAGATGCTTCGGACGTGGGAGTGGGTGCAGTGCTTTCTCAAAGAGCAGCTGAGGATGGCAAGATACACCCCTGTGCCTTCTACTCCCGTCGGCTAACCCCTGCCGAATGCAACTACGACATTGGGAACCGCGAGCTGTTGGCTGTCAAGCTCGCCCTTGAAGAATGGCGGCACTGGTTAGAGGGGTCAAAGGAACCATTCGTAGTGTGGACAGACCACAAGAACCTGGAGTATATCCAAACAGCCAGGAGGCTGAACTCCCGTCAACAGCGGTGGTCTCTGTTCTTTACGCGCTTCAATTTCACGCTCTCCTACCGCCCGGGATCTCGCAACATCAAACCTGATGCTCTTTCCCGGATGTTTCAGAAGGACGAGACCACCGCCATGACAGCTCCCATTCTTCCCAGCCACTTGGTCGTAGCGGCCCTCACCTGGGAGATCGAGAAGCAGGTCATGGAGGCTCTTCGGGACCAGCCAGGTCCAAGCACCAGCGCCCCCAACCGTCTGTTTGTTCCAGCAAATCTCAGGTCACCTGTGATTCAGTGGGGGCACGAATCCCGTCTGGCCTGTCATCCCGGCATCACTCGCACCCTTCATCTGGTCCGCCAGCGGTTCTGGTGGCGGGGATGAGACGGGATGTCCGAGAATTCATCCGAGCTTGTCCCACTTGTAACCGAAACAAGACTCCCAACCAGCCTCCTGCTGGGTTGCTGCAACCCCTACTCATACCCAAGAGGCCCTGGTCCCACGTTTCACTGGACTTTGTTACGGGCCTTCCGCCCTCTGACGGACACACAGTCATCCTTACCATTGTTGACCGCTTTAGTAAGATGACCCACTTCGTGCCCCCTTCCCAAACTACCCTCTGCTAAAGAGACCTCCCAGGTGGTCCTGGAACATGTGTTTCGTATCCATGGCCTACCCCAGGATATAGTGTCAGACCGGGGCCCGCAATTCTCAGCAACCTTTTGGAAGGAGTTCTGTCATCTCCTTGGGGCCACCGCCAGCCTATCGTCTGGATTCCACCCGCAGTCAAACGGCCAGACTGAACGCATGAACCAGGAGCTGGAGAAGGCACTGAGGTGTGTGGCTTCCCAAAATCCCCGGGCCTGGGCTCAACACCTGCTCTGGGTGGAATATGCCCATAATTCACTCACCAGTTCCTCCACCGGGCTCTCCCCCTTTCAGTGTGTCTACGGGTATCAACCTCCACTGTTTGCCAGCCAGGAGGCGGATGCCACCTGTCCGTCTGCTCTTGCGTATGCCCGCCGCTGCCGCCGCACTTGGGCCCAGGCTCGCACTGTGCTCCTGAAGTCTGGAACCAGCTACGCCGTCGGTGCCAACCGACGGAGGACCCCCAGCACCTACTTACCGGGTTGGTCAGAAGGTCTGGCTGTCTGCCCGGGATCTGCCGCTGCGGGTTGTATCACGAAAGCTGCCCCTCGCTTCATTGGTCCTTTTCCTGTGCAGAAAGTCATCAGTCCAACGGGCGGTCCGACTTCAGTTGCCCGCTTCCATGCGGGTCCACCCCACCTTCCACGTCTCCAAGGTCAAGCCGGTCCATGAAAGTCCCCTGGTCCCTGCAGCTCCGGCGCCACCTCCTCCGCGCCTCGTAGATGGCGGTCCTGTCTTCACCGTCCGGCGGCTGCTCCGCTCTAGGCGAAGGGGTAGGGGTCTCCAGTACCTCGTTGATTGGGAGGGATATGGTCCAGAGGAGAGGACCTGGATCCCGGCCAGGAGGATAGTGGACCGGACCCTTATCACTGACTTCCACCGACTACATCCTGATCAGCCTGCAATCCGTAGGGGGCCGTCCAAGAGGGGTTCCTAGCCGTCCGGCCCGCCCTGCTCCTGTCTCAGTGCCTGTCCTGTCTCCCGACCGTGACCCTCCAGCTCCTTCTGAGGATGAGGAGATTCACTCGGACCGCTCGGAGGAGTTCTGACCCGCCGCCTGCTCCCCTCCACCCTCCCGGCATGATGTTGTTCTTGGGACTTCTGGGGCCGTCCCTTGGAGGGGGGTCCTGTCATGAGCACTCTCTCTCCCTGGTAGCAACATTAATTGCATTCAATTATCTTCCACTCTGCTCACCTCCCTCTCTCTACTCAGCCTAACTAGCTCCACCTGCCCTGCTCTGCTCTTGTTACCTGGCCAGCTGCACTGCATTTCCCACTCACCATCCTCACCTTGCCTCACTCTGTTCTAATTACTCTGCCAGCTGAACTGCATTTCCCCACTACCTCTCCCAGTATATCAAGCCCTGGTTTTCAGCCAAGCCCTGTCAGATCGTCTTCAAACCCGGACCAGTAACCTGCCTGTCTGCGCTCTGACTCCCTGTTTGTGATACCGATCCTTTCTTGACTGCCTCCTTGTTCTACTGCCCCGTCTATCCCAACCTGCCTTCTGGACCTCGACTACTCTCCGATCTTCAGCCCCTCCGGTAACTCGTTTCTGCCTTCTGTCTCTCACCACGATATTTGCCCAGCCCTGATCTGTACTTCTGCCTGCCATTCATATTGCTGTTGTGTGTGTGTGTTCCCCCAGGTCTCCGACCACCAGATGAGCGTGCCCAGACGTTTCACCACCCTCAGCCCGATACGCCGCTCCATCACTGGGGAACACACACTAAGCACTTGGACTGGACACCCCCGGACATTTGGTGACCCCGGAGCACAGGTACCCACAGGAGGACCCTGAAAGACCCCTGACACCCCTGGGACTCCTCTTCCCGCCTGTAACCTTGAATAAAGAACTCTGAATTTGAACTTGCGCTCTTGGGTCCTCTTCTGTTCGTGACAGGGAAAGGTTATTGAATGAATCAAATGGGAAAGGTTATTGAATGAATCAAATGGGAAAGGTTATTGAATGAATCAAATGGGAAAGGTTATTGAATTTATCAAATGGGAAAGGTTATTGAATGAATGAAATGGGAAAGGTTATTGAATGAATCAAATGGGAAAGGTTATTGAATGAATCAAATGGGAAAGGTTATTGAATGAATGAAATGGGAAAGGTTATTGAATGAATGAAATGGGAAAGGTTATTGGATTTATCAAATGGGAAAGGTTATTGAATGAATGAAATGGGAAAGGTTATTGGATTTATCAAATGGGAAAGGTTATTGAATGAATGAAATGGGAAAGGTTATTGGATTTATCAAATGGGAAAGGTTATTGAATGAATCATATGGGAAAGGTTATTGGATTTATCAAATGGGAAAGGTTATTGAATGAATCATATGGGAAAGGTTGTTGAATGAATCAGTCTGTCATTTCACCTTGGAAAGTATGATTGTATTACAAGAGCATTTTCCTCCCTGCTGAGAGAGAACAGTCACTTACAGTGCCTTCGGAAAGTATTAAGACCCCTTGACTTTTTCCACATTTTGTTACGTTACAGCCTTATTCTAAATTGGAATAAATAAAGATTGCAAAAATTCCTTACAACCTGTTTTTGCTTCATCATTATGGGGTATTGCTGAGGGGGGGGGGAAACAATTTTATCCATTTTAGAATAAGGTTGTAACCTAACAAAATGTGGAAAAAGTAAAGGGGTCTGAATACTTTCCGAATGCACTGTAACCCAACTTTTTCACTTTGACTAGTTGATTAAGTTTGACCATGAAGCGAGTGAATACTGTGGCTTTTAATGCACGCTCTTCTTCCATTGAAAACACAGAATTGGGAAACCTTCGATGACTGGTAACGAAGCTGTACCAGTGAACTGTGTCTGGCCTATCAAATGGAAGTATTACGTGACAAGAACATGAAGGTGTTCAGAGATTGATTTCTATGTCGTCCTTCCAGGGCATGGCATCGACCATCTCTACCATCAGCCTGCTCTCTGAGAGGCACTTCCTGTGTCCGCTGTGTAAGGACATCTTCAGCAGTCCCGTGACCACTCCATGTGGCCACAGCTTCTGTCAGGCCTGCCTGTGTGGGTACGTCCCTCTTTAAGTTGTATTATCTTATGATTATAAAAATGGAGGTCGGGGCATCTGATATTGTTCGTTGAACTTTATTGAAAGCATTGCAGAGGATACATACATTGTTGTTCACTGCCTCTGTAGCTCAACTAGTGCATGAGTAAAACATGGAATGGATTAATGAGTTTATTAGTTATCAGCATGATGAAAACATGGACTGGATCTTTACAGGTACTGGACCCGGCACCGTTCGGACTACTGTCCCCTCTGTAAGAGGTTGTTCCATACCAGGCCAGACCTTAGTGTCAACCGCATCCTGGCTGACGTCTCTGACAACTACAGGAAGACGAGGCCAGAGAGCCCTGAGGAGAGCCACGACACGGTACCCAGTGACCTTAGTACAACATCTTGTACAACATCTTGTATCTTAGTACAACATCTTGTATCTTAGTACATCTTGTGTACAACATCTTGTATCTTAGTACAACATCTTGTGTACAACACCTTGTACAACATCTTGTATCTTAGTACGACATCTTGTGACATTAAGAGTGTTATAGTGTGGACAGTATATAAATAATTACATTGAATATGTGTTGTACTTACCTGCAGTATAGTATGATTGCTATTAATGTGGGCATGGTTATTATTGGCATTGACCGTGACCTTTCCCCTTTTATGATGTCATCACCAAGAGTCAGATCTGTACAATGTGACTCTACCACAGGTTGAGTGGGCTGTATCGTTCTGCTGTTTTTGTACCGTTTGTACACCTTTTATTTATTGGGTTGAAAGTAAAGGAAAGTATTTTTTAAATGCGTGTGGGCATTCCTTGTCAAGTTACTACAAAGAGGTTCAAGACTTTTTGGTATAACTAACAGATCTCTTGATGTCATGATACCTTGGTGTAATCCTCTTCTGCAGCCACAGGTTGTAGACATTGACCAGATGATCCAGGAGAGACTGCAGAAAGTCGACAGACTCAGACACTCCCTGCAGCTCCTCAAAGTGAGTCCCAATCCCACATTGACCCCTAGCCCCTAACACCGGGGGCTCTCCAACACTGTATCCTGGAGAGCTTCCTTCCTGTAGGTTTTCACTCCAACCCCAGTTGTAACTAACCTAATTCAGTTTATCAACCAGCTAATTATTAGAATCTGGTGCCCTAGATTAGGGTTGTAGCGAAAACTTACAGGAGGGTATCTCTCCAGGTACAGGGTTAGAGAGCCCTGGCCTACAGGACGGTAGCTCTCCAGGTACAGGGTTAGAGAGCCCTGGCCTACAGGACGGTAGCTCTCCAGGTACAGGGTTAGAGAGCCCTGGCCTACAGGACGGTAGCTCTCCAGGTACAGGGTTAGAGAGCCCTGGCCTACAGGACGGTAGCTCTCCAGGTACAGGGTTAGAGAGCCCTGGCCTACAGGACGGTAGCTCTCCAGGTACAGGGTTAGAGAGCCCTGGCCTACAGGACGGTAGCTCTCCAGGTACAGGGTTAGAGAGCCCTGGCCTACAGGACGGTAGCTCTCCAGGTACAGGGTTAGAGAGCCCTGGCCTACAGGACGGTAGCTCTCCAGGTACAGGGTTAGAGAGCCCTGGCCTACAGGACGGTAGCTCTCCAGGTACAGGGTTAGAGAGCCCTGGCCTACACCCCATGTCCTTATGTAGATCTAGATGAGTTAAGACAAATCCACCACATTTACCACATACATGTATTGTCCAATCACACCTTTTCATCTTAAAGTGATGTGAGATACAGACATGTATTTTATCCAATCAGAACTTATGTCTGAGATATTGACAGTCTCTTGTCCAATTAGAACTCACATCTGAGATATTGACACGTCTTTCTGTCCAATCAGAACTCGTGTCTGAGGGAGGTGCGTGAGAGCCAGAAGGTGTTCTCTGCCCTGGTGAGTTCCATGGAGAAGAGCCACAAGGCCGTGGTGACAGCCATCGAGGAGAGAGAGGGGGGGGAGGAGGTCTGTAATGTACAGTAATACTATAATTTATTTATGAACTTATTAACTTAGAATAAAAAATTATAATGGATTGGATTTATTTAGCACCTTTCAACCAACTGAGGTACTCAAAGCGCTTTACATAGTAAGGGGAAAACTCACCTCATCCACCACCTTATGACAGAAATGCACTGTGGTTATCAATATACCAAATGTAACAATGTCTGTGTGTTTCTTTAGAGGATTGTTGAGAAGCTGGTGAAGGAGCTGGAACAGGAGATTAAACAGCTGAGGAATGGAGACACTGAACTGGGGCCTTCTCATTCTCAGCAGAGCCATGATGAGCTATGTGGTGGTGGTAAGAAGACTGTTGCTGTGGTAAGCATGGAGTAGGGTGAAGTCGCCCCTAGACGCTAGTCTTGGGTCAGTTTTGCATTTTCCCCAACTAATGGTTAAGGTTAAGATTGGGGAGGGGAAGCTGATCCTAGATCTATACCTAGGGGAAACTTCTCCCCAGTGCGGTAAGCATATACTTAAGTAATAAGGCCCAAGGGGGTGTGGTATATAGCCAATATACCAGAGCTAAGGGCTGTTCTTACGCACGACGCAATGCTTAGTACAGCCTGGATACAGCCCTTAGCCGTGGTATATTGGCCATATACCACAAACCCCTGAGGTGCCTTACTGCTATTATAAACTGGTTACCAACGTAATTAGAACAGTAAAAATAAATATTTTGTCATACCCGTGGTACACGGTCTGATATACCACGGCTTTCAGCCAATCAGCATTCAGGGCTCGAACCACCCAGTTTATAATGTCTGATATACCACGGCTTTCAGCCAATCAGCATTCAGGGCTTGAACCACCCAGTTTATAATGTCTGATATACCTCTGGCTTTCAGCCAATCAGAATCCAGGACCCAAACTACGACTGCACGCTGACCTTTGCTTCCTCATGTCGTCACTTCCAAAAAGAGTTTGTAAAACTGAGTTTCTTAACAGTTTCTATCATGGCCACAGAAGAAAATGCTTGAACCCTTAACTTAGTACCCCGACTGCCTATATTTCATCTTCAAATATGACAGTGTTTGTTTGTTTGTCCTCTATGAACGTTGCAGAGCACCACTTCCACCCTGGGTTACTCTGAGAGGAGGGACTGGTCCAAGGTTACCATGGAGACAGACCCCTGCATGGGCGTGACCAGGAGAGCAGTGTCAGACCTGATGGACATGGTCAAGGGAGAGCTCAACAGACTCTCTAAAGCTGGTCAGTATTACGCTACGGATACTATCTTTCATATAATACTGGATACATCTTTTACAGTTCTACATCCACCCTCAACACTTTAGTAGCCTACATGTTTTGTGTTGATTAGACGTCTGTCAGCATCTGATACATGATTACAGTGTTCTTCTACTGTAGATATTTTGGGTGAATGAAATGTCAGACCTGTTTGTCTGGGAAGGATTCTTACTGGAACTGTTATCTTTTGCAGAGCTGAAGAAAATACAGAAATACACAGGTATGTCTCCGCCTGCCCAAAGAGTTAGATATGCCATAAGATGTGTCTTTTTTGCTGTTCTTAAAGGCCCAGTGCAGTCAAAATTCTGTTTTGCATGTGTTTTATATCATATTGTACAACAGCTGATGGAACTAACACTGTAAAAGTGTGGAAAAGTCTTATTTCCTGATAGTTGCAGGTATGTCTCCACGTGCCCAAATAATTAGCTACGCCATAAGATGTCTTTTTTGCAGTTCTTAAAATACTTGTTTTACCAAGGTGAGTTTGCTGTTGCCATGGCACTAATAGGTTTCTCTTTCCTCCCTCTACCCTAGTAGACATCTCCCTGAGTCCCAAGACGGCCCACGCCTCCCTCTCTGTCTCAGACGACCGGAAACAGGTGCGACACACAGACAAACACCAGGAGGTCCCAGACAACCCCAAGAGGTTTGACCGCGTGGCCAACGTCCTGGGCAGAGAGTCCTTCAGCAGCGGCAGGTACTGTAATGTCCCTCTTTATACTGTTTGCCTATATAATACCATTGTATATCTATATATCTATATTATCATAAAGATCTATGATCATATATCTATGGTTCTAAGAACGGAGGTCAGGCCGTCTGATATAGTTTATTTGTTGAAACTATTGCGGGGATTCATACTTAAGTAGAAGTTAGGATTCACTCCTGGCTCTTTAGCTTAACTAGTGCTGTAGTAAAACATGGACTGGACTTCAATACTAAGTTCATCAGTTGTAATGATGAAAACATGGACTGGACTTTAATACTAAGTTCATAATTTGTAATGATGAACACATGGACTGGACTTTTGTTGACTCCATTCAAGGTCCTACTGGGAGGTGGAGGTGGGAGAGAAGCTAGAGTGGAACCTGGGCGTGGCCAGACAGTCCATCAACAGGAAGGGGAAGTTTACAGTCAGCCCAGCCAATGGCTTCTGGACACTGAGCCTAAAGAGCGGGGGTCAGTACGTAGCTAACACCTCCCCCACCATCACCCCCGTGGGCCTGGAGCAGAAGCCCAGGAAGGTGGGGGTGTTTCTGGACTACGTGGAGGGCAGAGTGTCCTTCTACTGCGCGGAGACTGGAGTTCACATCCATACATTTACAGATAGCTTCACTGATAGACTACACCCGCTCTTTAGTCCTGGGAGGCAACATGGGGGCAGGAATATCGCTCCTCTGGTTATTACTACTAGCTTCTGTAGCATCTGAGCCCCCTGACTTAACCCCCACACCTGGAATATAGTCATTTAATAATTCCATTATGTAGCCTGATGTCTCATAAAGCCCACTCAGTCCTCTCTCATGTCTGCATTTTCTGTTGGATAAGCCTGCCTCCTTCCTTATGTTGAGTTAGTGCATTATCTGTATTATCAGGGAATTAGCTGGGTAATCAATAGTAATGCTATAATTTATTTGAATTATAATTTTTGACAGTATAAATGAACCCTCTAATATATATTTTTTACAAAGTGTTGATTTTTAATTTCTGTGGATCATTTAAAAAATCAAGTAAATTATTCACATACATTCTACTTCTAGAATGACTAATGTGAGTAATCTCATCATCCATGCCGCAGTCATGCTACCTAGCTGGCTAACAGCTGGCTAACAGCTGGCTACCTAGCTGGCTACCTAGCTGGCTACCTAGCTGGCTAACAGCTGGCTACCTAGCTGGCTAACAGCTGGCTACCTAGCTGGCTAACAGCTGGCTACCTAGCTGGCTACCTAGCTGGCTAACAGCTGGCTACCTAGCTGGCTACCTAGCTGGCTACCTAGCTGGCTAACAGCTGGCTACCTAAATGGCTAACAGCTGGCTACCTAGCTGGCTAACAGCTGGCTACCTAGCTGGCTAACAGCTGGCTACCTAGCTGGCTAAAAGCTGGCTAACAGCTGGCTACCTAGCTGGCTAACAGCTGGCTAACAGCTGGCTACCTAGCTGGCTAACAGCTGGCTAACATGCCCAGTATGGTTTAAGATGGCACTGGAATAAAGGAAATGGGGTCCTCTGGATACATACTCCAGGTGATGTGATTGAAAGGTAGGATTGATCATCTCTTTTTCTGGTTCCCCTGTGACTGTTTGGAGCCTCTAACTCTTAAAGGTCCAATCCAGCCGTAAAAAATAATAATAGTTAAATCAATTCTGGTTAACAATTAAGTTCCTTCATGTGATTGTTTTCAATTAAAATTGTCAAAAATAAGCAAAAATAGCTTCATAGCAAAGAGCAATTTCTCAAGCAAGAATTTTGCTAGGACTGTCTGGGAGTGGTCTGAGTAGGGGAGGGGAAAACTGAAAACTAGCTGTTATTGGCAGAGAGGTTTGGAACTTTCTTGGTCTACTACCAATTTACGGCCTGGTGATGTCACCAGGCAGGCCAAAACTCTTTTCAAATAGCTCTTACACTAAAAGGGCATTATCATCATTTTCACAATTTCACAGATTTATTCCAACCTCATAGTGTGGGAAATATACAGTACCAGTCAAAAGTTTGGACACACCTACTCATTCAAGGGTTTTTCTTAATTTTTTACTATTTTCTACATTGTATAATAATAGCGAAGACATCAAAACTATGAAATAACACATATGGAATCATGTAGTAACCAAAAAAGTATTAGACAAATCAAAATATATTTTATATTTGAGATTCTTGAAATAGCCACCCTTTGCCTTGATGACAGCTTTGCACACTCCTGGCATTATAAACACAGGAATGTCACGTTTTTGACTGCACTGGGCCTTTAAAGTTGGTAGCTCCACTAGTGCTCCCATCCACTACAAGACCATCCACTACAAGACCATCCACTACAAGATCATCCACTACAAGACCATCCACTACAAAGACCATCCACTACAAGACCATCCACTACAAAGACCATCCACTACAAGACCATCCACTACAAAGACCATCCACTACAAGACCATCCACTACAAGACCATCCACTACAAGACCATCCACTCCAAGATCATCCACTACAAAGACCATCCACTACAAGACCATCCACTACAAGACCATCCACTACAAAGACCATCCACTACAAGATCATCCACTACGAGACCATCCACTATAATAATAATAATATAATATAATATGCCATTTAGCAGACGCTTTTATCCAAAGCGACTTACAGTCATGCGTGCATACATATTTTTGTGTATGGGTGGTCCCGGGGATCGAACCCACTACCTTGGCGTTACAAGCGCCGTGCTCTACCAGCTGAGCTACAGAGGACTACAAAGACCATCCACTACAAGACCATCCACTACAAAGATCATCCACTACAAAGACCATCCACTACAAGACCATCCAATACAAAGACCATCCACTACAAGACCATCCACTACAAGACCACCCACTACAAGACCATCCACTACAAGACCATCCACTACAAAGACCATCCACTACAAGACCATCCACTACAAGACCATGGTGTTTACCTACGGAGTAGCAAGGAGAACTGCCCCTCCCTACCTTCAGGCTATGCTCAAACCCTATACCCCAACCTGAGTACTCCGTTATGGTCTCTTGGCCCTCCCACCCCTATGGGAGGGCAGCTCCCGCTCAGCCCAGTCAAAGCTCTTCTCTGTCCTGGCACTCCAATGGTGGAACTAGCTTCCTCATTTACATTTACATTTTTAGTCATTTAGCAGACACTCTTATCCAGAGCGACTTACAGTTAGTGAGTGCATATCTTCTTTTTTTTCCTTTTTTTCCCCTCATTAAGCTAAGACAGCAGAGTCCCCTGACTCACTACTGTAAGTCTCTCTGGATAAGAGCGTCTGCTAAATGACTGACTACTGTAAGTCTCTCTGGATAACAGCGTCTGCTAAATAACTCACTACTGCCCAGTCAAAGCTCTTCTCTGTCCTGGCACCCCAATGATGGAACTAGCTTCCTCATGAAGCTAAGACAGCAGAGTCCCTGCTCATCTTCCGAAAACGTGTGAAACCCTACCTCTTCAAAGAGTATGTTAAAATAAGACATCTCAGTCTTATTCCTCCCATACAACTTCAATTGTATTTATCTTTCCTACTAGCACTGACTTTGCTGATAACATCTTATTGAGTTAAAAAGGAACTTACTACGACTGTGATATGTGGTTGTCCCACCGAGCTATCTTCAGATGAATGCACTAATTGTAAGTCTCTCTGGATAAGAGTGTCTGCTAAATGACTGACTACTGTAAGTCTCTCTGGATAAGAGCGTCTGCTAAATGACTCACTACTGTAAGTCTCTCTGGATAAGAGCGTCTGCTAAATGACTGACTACTGGAAGTCTCTCTGGATAAGAGCGTCTGCTAAATGACTTAAATGTCAAATGTCAAAAGTTAATTTAGATCCCTGTCTGTTCTCCCAGTACTTCCTGTTTCTCTCATTGGTCAGTTGAATTCTCGTCATTGATTAGCATGGTTAACAGGTTGATGGTTGATTACCACAGCTGCAACTATCCTTTGGTAACTCACAAAGTTCCAGTTAAAGGCAGGTCTTCAGTAGACATGATTTTCATCTACATTGTCCCCCTTTCATTCACGTGAACAGGAGGTAGAGTAAAGGGAAATAACTGAACTAGAACCCTCTGTGACCCTCCTCAGTCACCAACTTCAGTTGAACCCGTAAAACATTAGAAACAGGCGGATGAAAAGGATGGCGCACATCAAAGAACAAGAGAGAGAGGGAGATGAAAAAGAAGACAGGAGGGGTTGTTGGCCTGGAGGGATGGAGGGATGGGGGGTCGGAGAGAGAGAACAGCAGTGGAGAACAGCATGTCATTGTACTTGATCACCAGGCACTGGGAGACACTCACACACACACACACGGACACACACGCTTACCCAGACACACTGACATTCACACTGACAGAGACACAAGCGCATGCTTCTGCCCACTGCCACACAGACTTGCGCTAGCTGGCATCTCAGAGGGCAGCCCTCTCTCCAGTCCTGTCCTGTCCTGTCCTGGGTGTTGAAGCTCTTCACCCCTCTGCAGAAGCCAACCTGACCTCTCAGGTCCTCGTTCGTACCTGTGGACTGAGCCGAACCTTCAAGGCCTCTGTCTCTGCCTCCACCTCAACCAGCCAACCTGCTCCCAACATCCACCTCTGACCTACACAACCACAGGACCACAGGACTGCTGAAGAACACGTTGGTTTTCCAAGGACTGCTCGGAAGAGGAGAGGGGATCCATCACACAACATCTGAGGTGACTAATGAACTCTAATGTATTGTTCGTTGTGTATTGAAAATACTATGGCATTGCTACAGTCAACAAAAACATTGTGGTATTGAAATATTCCACCTCAAGGATAAGAATGTGTATTCAATTGCTTGTTGGACCTGTCTGTGTCAGGATCTCACTGTCTATAATACTAATATGTTTCTTCTCTTTTATCATTAGTATGATACTGTGATCTCACTGTCTATAATACTAATCTGTTTCTTCTCTTTTATCATTAGTATGATACTGTGATCTCACTGTCTATAATACTAATCTGTTTCTTCTCTTTTATCATTAGTATGATACTGTGATCTCACTGTCTATAATACTAATCTGTTTCTTCTCTTTTATCATTAGTATGATACTGTAACGTATGTGATGTCTATTCTTTATTAAACAATGTGTCATGTGACATGAAACTAGTGAGGTGAAACAAAGGTTAAAGGTCCATCCTGTTAGACTATATCTTAATCCTAATCTTATTTAATCATCCCACTGGGCACAGACGTCAGTTCAACGTCTAGTTTTGATTTACATTTTGGTTGAGTTGTCAACTAACCATGAATTCAACCTGAAATGGACATATGTCACAATGCCATTGGATATAGGTTAAAAAAGTTGGGTGAAAAAAATACGAAATATCCTCACGTTGATGAATTTTCGCAAATCCAATCAGTTTTCCACGTTGATTCAACGTCATCACATTGATGTTTTTGTTGTTGAAATGACGTGGAAACAACGTTGCTTCAACCAGTTTTTGCCCAGTGGGTTAATCTCTATCAGTTTCGCTGATACGAGTACTGATTGATCAATCTATTGGATTAGTCCAGCTGTTATTAAGATAGTTGAGCCCAGAACAGAGTTTAACAGAGCTGGGTCCTCTGTCAACAGAGCCTGGGCCCACTGTACCAGTTCTGAATGAAAGCCCTGCTATGTTCTAGAACCTCCTCATGTTTTTCTGAGATAATCCAGTGTTCCGGCCAGGCAAGCATAGCAGCTAGTAGCTCCAACACCCACAGCATCACGGTCAATGGAAACCATTCTCTGTGCTCCTTCGGGTCCACACTGGACTCCAGTCACTCTCAGGCCCTCCCTGCCTGTTTCCAAATAGTTATGATAAACATTAGTTACAGTAGCTAAGCACCATGACGATTTTGACTTTTACATTTTTATTAATGCTGTGTAGGATTCAATAGACTGGGTGAATGTTATTTACAGTGATTCATAATTTGATTTGCTTGCTATTATTCAGGTGATTTATAAGGCCATTTGTAGGAGTACGGTTCAGAAGTTTCCTCAAATGGATGATAATAACATGCCATTTCGCAGACGCTTTTATCCAAAGCATGCATATATTTTACACATGGGTGGTCCCAGGAATCGAACCCACTATCCTGGCGTTACAAGCGTCATGCTCTACCAACTGAGCTACAAAGGAGCCCTGATTATACTAACCACTGCTTTTATTTCATCTGGTTCTTAGGACATTTGGCCTCGTCTGCCCCCAGTTGGCCTCAACATCAACCAGAGAGAAAGAGAGGGGCAAGAAGAGGAAGAGGAGGAAGAAGAAGAGGAAGACATCTGTTTTTCAAGATTTCGGAGGTGAATAGACTTTCCACAGCTTGGGACTATTTTAGTGAGACTAAGAGAAAGGACTTTAACATCCCAGTAACAACCAACGTGGTACAAATACTGACGAAAATCCAGCCAAATACCGGTAGGCATCGCCAACCGTCACCACAACCGTTACTACTACCACAACAACAACAACAACAACAACAACAACAACAGCCTTACACCTTTACCATGGCGACCACCGGCATGCAGCTCCTGGGCCTGGTCCTGTCCCTGGTTGGCTGGCTGGGCGGCTTCCTGGTATGCTCTGTTCCGCTGTGGCGCGTCACCGCCTTCATCGGCAACAACATCGTGACGGCTCAGATCATCTGGGAGGGGCTGTGGATGACCTGCATCGTCCAATCAACGGGCCAGATCCAGTGCAAGGTGTACGACAGTCTCTTAGCCCTGCCCAGCGACATGCAGGCGGCCCGGGGCCTCACCGTGCTCTCCGTCCTCCTCTGTGGCCTGGCCCTGGCTTTAGGCGTGGTGGGGGTAAAGTGCACCAAGTGTATCGGTCAGAATAGTCTGAAGGCTCGTATTGCGAGGATCTCCGGCTTCCTGTTCGGCATCGCTGGGTTTCTCTACCTGGTTCCTGTCTGCTGGACGGCCCACTCCATTATCAGGGACTTCTATGATCCCCACGTGGCCGCGCCTCACAAGAGGGAGCTAGGCCCCGCCCTCTACCTGGGCTGGGGGGCGTCGGCCTTGCTGCTGATTGGTGGGTCGCTGCTGTATGCGGGGTCGAGTCCTCCCGGCATCCCCGGGTCTCCGACCTTCAGCAGCGACAGCAGCCCCCGTAGAGCACCTGCCGCTCAGGTCAAAGGTTACGTCTGATCGGAATGCCACAAAACAAAACAACAACACCCCATGATTCCATGATTCCGAGAATCTATGATTCCATGATTCTATGATTCTATGATTCCATGATTCCGACCCTGACAACTGAAAAACCCTCCTCTCTTAGTATTTATCCTTTTTAATACTTTGGAATGTTAATTTTATTATTATTCGGTGGTGCTTTTTCTCATCCTTTCAAAAGATGCACTAGGAGGTTATGAAGGGAATTGGGAAATCATTTTGTTATTTCATGTGTCCCTGTTGTCCTCCGATAACCCTATTATCTGTCTGTCTGTTAGTGTAAAACACAATAAAATCTTAAGTCTTTCAGTTCCTCGCTGGGAAACTCCTCTGTGTGAATTCATCTATTCTAGGATACAGTAGCCTATATTTACTTCAAACCATGCTATCGGTATAAACCAATAATAATAATAATATAGTAGGATTATAAATGATGGTCACCAAGAGTAAATATCTTGGCATTGTGGTAGGCCAATGGAATATGTTGTCATGTAGTCACCATTGTACACTGTGAGTGGTGGTGCAGATTGGAACGGAACAATAGAACAATGGGAACTGTGTATGTGTGTACGTCTGTGAGTGGTGGTGCAGCTCTGTTGGAGAGAGTACAAGCCAACGGTCTTTTGTCCGACCAGCTACCACCCATCCTCCATCAGGCCATCACTAAAGATTGTACAGGGGACACTGCCTGCGTCACAAATAGCACCCTATTCTCTATATAGTTCACTGCTTTTGATCAAAGCATAGAACTCTGGTTTAAAAAGCAGTGCACTACAATGGGCACTGATCAAAAGCAGTGCACTATATAGGGAATAGGGTGCAATTTAAGATGCAGCCTGGGGCCAGTCCAGCAGAACCAGGCTCCTCACAATGATTGGCTGACAATGACATCATCACCTGATTATGTCATTGTATAGTTCCCATATACTGTAAGACAGGGTTTGTCAACTAGGTTTGGCCTCGAGACATAATTTTTCTGAGCTAATAGTCGGAGTGCCAGAACATAATTAGCATATAATGTTGGCACAATTAATAGGCCTATACTACAAATTGAACAAAAACAATTTAACACATCTGATTAGTACATAATAAATTCAGTGACAATAACAAAATCATTCAATTCATTCAATTATTACTAGGCTACGCTAGTTTTTTAACGTCAACATTCTTTCAGAACAAGTAGCTTGCTAGCAAGGTAAAATGTCACTCTCAAAAAGTATCAAAAGAAAGGTGGATAATGAAAATCGAAGTTCCAGGGAAGAAGGGACAGAGAGATATGCGTTCATCTTACCATCTTTCTCCAATGCCAAGCCAGTGTGTCTTATTTGCAATGAAAATGTCGCTGTTTGCAAAGGATTCAATATCAGGCGGCATTATGAATCTAAGCATGGTACTTTGAAAGTGGCCTTTAAATTATTTGAACTTTTACTTTTAATACTAAAGTATATTTTAGCAACTACATTTACTTTTGATCCTTAAGTATATTTAAAACCAAATACTTTTACTCATGTAGTATTTTACTGGGTGACTTTCATTTTTACTTGAGTCATTTTCTATTAAGGTATCTTTCATTTACTCAAGTATGAGAATTGGGTACTATTTCCACCACTGCTTCACAACGACGTGCGCTGGCTGAGTAATGGCGCTGGCTGAGTAATGGCGCTGGCTGAGTAATGGCGCTGGCTGAGTAATGGCGCTGGCTGAGTAATGGCGCTGGAGCGGTTCTGTGAGTTGCATGACCAGGTTGTGGACTTTCTCAGAAAAACCGCAAAATGAGTGCATCAGCTAGCCACCTTCGTATTCTGGAAATGTAGGAATTGCTCTCCAATGTTTGTTTTTTTGTGATATTCTGTCACTTAAATGGGTTAAATCTGCAGTTACAAGGAAAATGGAAAACAGACGTGGACATGGTGGAAAAACGTGAGGCCTTTACTAGGAAGTTTGAGTTGTTGATCTGGACTTGTCATCTGCACAGGCAGAGGGACAAGGCCGCAGCATTGTCACAGAGGTGATGGAAGATTTCATCAAGCAGCTGAGGGACAACTTTTCCACCAGATATGAAGACTACAGAATACCAAATGAAGGGTATCGTTGCGTTTGTACGTGATTCTCCCAGTCCGCCCAGGTGGAGAATTATCCTCCTTTGCTTAGAAAACGATACCCTCGCTGGGTGAGGCCGCAATTCAAACTGAGCTGATTGAATTCCAGACATCGAGACAAATCAGCGAGGTGCTCAGGAGTGCCGAGTCGCTGAGTGCGTTTTGGGTGGCATGCTCAGAGGAATACAGCACAATAAAGAAAGTTGCATTTTATGTGTTAACAATGTTTGGATCGACTTACACCTGCGAGTCCTCCTTTTCCTCTATGAACGCAATATATAGACTCACGACAGCAACCGGCTTTCACACAAGTCAATCGAGGACTGCCTGCGCATCAAAATCACATCCATCTCACCCGAAATCCACAAGATCGTGTCCGAGGGGATAAATGCAACTTTAACCATTAAGTAAGTAACTTAGTAGCCGATATGACTGTATTTAGTAAATACTAACATTATTGTGCTTATCCAGGGCTATTTAGGTATTTTCTGTTTGTTCTGTCATTACAGGAGCAGCCAATCCCGAAACTCCCGATACAGACATTCAGACACAGACGTTTACTGTACAGACATCGCCTTTTTTTCGTTAAATTATTGTCTTATGTAGGATGCAAAAATGTTTGGCCAGTTGCAATTGTAAGTAGGCCTGATAAAAACATCCCACTTTTATTAGGCCACATATATTTTACTTGTGAAAGATGCTGTTAAGCCACATAGCCTACCTTGGTTCTGCTGCGGTTGCGGCGTAACGTTTCAGCACCACCAAATGGTCCGGCTGCCTGCTTTATCAGTTGACTGTGTCCTGCATTCTCTCTCCTCATGGATGGAATTAAACTTTTGCATTATTTAGGTGGGGTAAATTCCTTCTTGGGACATTGCATTTGGGACTTTTTGCATCTCGGGTCCGAGATTTTTTAATCATAATAGTTTATTATTTTAGGTCTCGGTAAAGCAGGAGGGACTGCGCTGAAAGAATTTAGACCAGTGGCGTTGACGTCACAAGTCATGAAAACCTTTGAGCGGGTTTTAATACCCTTATTAAGAGTCGAGGTGGCAGCCTATCTGGATCCTTTGCAATTTGCCTACCGCCCAAAAACTGGTGTTGAAAATGCTCTGCTCTATCTCCTCCACAGAGTATATGAGCACCTGGAGAACAATGTTCTTTGACTTCTCCAGTGCTTTCAATACCGTACAACCCCACCTGCTGGCCCAAAAGCTAAAGGACATTCACCTGAACCCACACACAATCAAATGGATTGTGAACTACCTGACCAATAGAACACAGTTCGTAAGACTGAACCAGGCAGTATCAGATCGGATATGTACAAACACGGGGGCACCACAGGGGACAGTCCTGTCACCTTTTCTGTTTACCCTTTACACACATGACTTCACACACAACAATGAACTGAGACACTTACAGAAATTCTCTGATGACTCTGCTATAGTAAGCTGTGTCATCAGAGAAGATTATGCTATAGTCAGCTGTGTCATGAGAGGAGACGATGCTCATCACAGGGATAGAATAGAGTCCTTTGTGAAATGGTGTGAGGCCAACTACCTGGACCTGAATGTACTGAAGACCAAGAAGCTAGAAGGTAGATTTTAGGAAATATAAATACAGTGGGGAGAACAAGTATTTGATACACTGCCGATTTTGCAGGTTTTCCGACTTACAAAGCATGTAGAGGTCTGTTATTTTTATCATAGGTACACTTCAACTGTGAGAGACGGAATCTAAAACAAAAATCCAGAAAATCACATTGTATGATTTTTAAGTAATTAATTTGCATTTTATTGCATGACATAAGTATTTGATACATCAGAAAAGCAGAACTTAATATTTGGTACAGAAACCTTTGTTTGCAATTACAGAGATCATACGTTTCCTGTAGGTCTTGACCAGGTTTGCACACACTGCAGCAGGGATTTTGGCCCACTCCTCCATACAGACCTTCTCCAGATCCTTCAGGTTTCGGGGCTGTCGCTGGGCAATACAGACTTTCAGCTCCCTCCAAAGATTTTCTATTGGGTTCAGGTCTGGAGACTGGCTAGGCCACTCCAGGACCTTGAGATGCTTCTTACGGAGCCACTCCTTAGTTGCCCTGGCTATGTGTTTTGGGTCGTTGTAATGCTGGAAGACCCAGCCACGACCCATCTTCAATGCTCTTACTGAGGGAAGGAGGTTGTTGGCCAAGATCTCGCGATACATGGCCCCATCCATCCTCCCCTCAATACGGTGCAGTTGTCCTGTCCTCTTTGCAGAAAAGCATCCCCAAAGAATTATGTTTCCACCTCCATGCTTCACAGTTGGGATGGTGTTCTTGGGGTTGTACTCATCCTTCTTCTTCCTCCAAACACGGCGAGTGGAGTTTAGACCAAAAAGCTCTATTTTTGTCTCATCAGACCACATGACCTTCTCCCATTCCTCCTCTGGATCATCCAGATGGTCATTGGCAAACTTCAGACGGGCCTGGACATGCGCTGGCTTGAGCAGGAGACCTTGCGTGCGCTGCAGGATTTTAATCCATGACGGCGTAGTGTGTTACTAATGGTTTTCTTTGAGACTGTGGTCCCAGCTCTCTTCAGGTCATTGACCAGGTCCTGCCGTGTAGTTCTGGGCTGATCCCTCACCTTTCTCATGATCATTGATGCCCCACGAGGTGAGATCTTGCATGGAGCCCCAGACCGAGGGTGATTGACCGTCATCTTGAACTTCTTCCATTTTCTAATAATTGCGCCAACAGTTGTTGCCTTCTCACCAAGCTGCTTGCCTATTGTCCTGTAGCCCATCCCAGCCTTGTGCAGGTCTACAATTGTATCCCTGATGTCCTTACACAGCTCTCTGGTCTTGGCCATTGTGGAGAGGTTGGAGTCTGTTTGATTGAGTGTGTGGACAGGTGTCTTTTATACAGGTAATGAGTTTAAACAGGTGCAGTTAATACAGGTAATGAGTGGAGAACAGGAGGGCTTCTTAAAGAAAAACTAACAGGTCTGTGAGAGCCGGAATTCTTACTGGTTGGTAGGTGATCAAATACTTATGTCATGCAATAAAATGCAAATTAATTACTTAAAAATCATACAATGTGATTTTCTGGATTTTTGCAGACCTCTACATGCTTTGTAAGTAGGAAAACCTGCAAAATCGGCAGTGTATCAAATACTTGTTCTCCCCACTGTATGTTTTTAATCCCTTTTCACTCTAATGACACACAGGAACAGCTTCAGTAGCAGGTTCATCCTGCCCAGATGTTCCACAGAGAGGTTTAGAGTTTCATTTTCACCCACAGCCATGAGGCTTTTTAATGAGTGTAATTGAATAACTGTTTTATGAGGTCTTTCTATTGGAAAATGTTGTTGCAGCACTTGAATCAGACTATTCTTTTAGGGATACTATGGTTGGTGCATGTGTCTTCGTCTTACATTTACATTTTACATTTTAGTCATTTAGCAGACGCTCTTATCCAGAGCCACTTACCGTTAGTGACTGCATACATTTTTCATACTGGCCCCCCTTAATGTGTTTAAAAATATATGTTTGTATTCCTTTTTTGATAAAACAATTTCCCAAGTTGGGATTAATAAAGGAATACTCTACTCTATTATATTTTACTGTACTCTATTCTACTCTATTCTATTCTATTCTACTCTACTCTACTCTACTGTACTGTACTGTACTATACTCTACACTACTCTACTCTACTCTACTCTATTCTATTATACTCTACTCTACTCTACTCTACTCTACTCTACTCTACTCTACTCTATTCTACTGTACTGTACTGTACTCTACTCTACTCTACTCTACTCTCTACTCTCCATTCAAACGGTAAGTGAGTGTGTGTGTGTGTGTTTTGTTGAAGCATCTCATGTGGGATGTGTTGAGCCCCAGTAATAAATATTTTATTCATGAGACATAGTTGACATCCTTCAGATTCTACAGTGCATCGCTGTTATAGCTACTTCAATTTTATACTCCATTTGATAAGATCTATCCATCTTACAAATATGACAACCCACATCACAGGCATGAATAATGATTATCAATGTATAATATATAAATGCAGATTCCATTAACTGTAGAGCAGCAGATACATACCAGAGTGCATTGCATGTAGCCTCTTAAGTGTATGCAGATAAATAAATCAAGTAATATCATATTTTAAACACACATTCTACTTTCAATTAAAGTAGAATTTCTGCAAACAAATTGGTATCCATCTCATTCAATATAACACATCTTGTAATCTCCCATAAGCAGTTGTTTATACATTGTCTTGTTTCTTTGACTGGTGGGTGGATGGAGACAGACTTCCTCTCTCTGTGTCCAGCCCTACCAGCTAACAGTAGATACTAGTAGACAACCTTCCTCTCTCTGTGTCCAGCCCTACCAGCTAACAGTAGATACTAGTAGACAACCTTCCTCTCTCTGTGTCCAGCCCTACCAGCTAACAGTAGATACTAGTAGACAACCTTCCTCTCTCTGTGTCCAGCCCTACCAGCTAACCGTAGAGACTAGTAGACAACCTTCCACTCTCTGTGTCCAGCCCTACCAGCTAACAGTAGAGACTAGTAGAGACAGAGACAAAATGCCACTGTATGAAGCATCAGCAGCACATCCACAACACTGGCCTCCAGGTAGTGACTCATACGTAGAAATATAATCCACAGAAAGGGCTTGGTACCTCTAACCCTGGCAATATGACTGGTGAACTCATGGGTACACTCGCAATGGCTGCCAGTCCACCCATGATGCCGTCATTGACTTGAATGGAGCGGCCCGTTCTATGCATTCTGTTTCCATGTACTCATATGTGACCTATGTAGGCCTGTGTATACCAGTGTAGGGAGGAGGAGAGTGTGATGAAATATAGCGAGGCAGTCCCTATTATTCCTCATAACAAAGTGATGGAATAGATAGATGGATAGGGTCTGATCACGCTTGATGATGTAGGCTTGAACCACAGGAAGCTGCTGAGGGGAGGACGGCTCATAATAATGGCCGGAACGGAGCTAATGGAATGGCGTCAACAACATGTGTTCTATGTATTTGCTACCATTCCACTAATTCCGCTCCAGCCATTACCATGAGCCCATCCTCCCCAATTAAGGTGCCACCAACCTCCTATTTTTTTAAAAACATTTGATTAAATATAACCTTTATTTAACTAGGCAAGTCAGTTGAGAACAAAGTCTTCTTTACAATGACGGCCTACCAAAAGGCAAAAGTCCTCCTGCGGGGACGGGGGCTGGGATAAATATATATATATATATATATAGGCAAAACACACATCACGACAAGAGAGACACCACAACACTACATAAAGAGAGACCTATGACAACAACATAGCATGGCAGCAACACATGACAACACAGCATGGTAGCAACACAACATGGTACATGTCCTGTGGCCTAGACACATAGAAAGTTGCAGCTCCACCACCCACCAACACTTAATGTTCCCTCTCTTCTCTTGAACAAATTCATGTTAATTAAATTGGCTCACACAGGTAGACCGTGATGGGCCTCAGATTTGTTCTCTAATTTAAATGTCTCCCAATATTTCACTTTATCAAACTGACTATAATTTAGGCCCACCAACTGATCAGAAAACCACCATAGTTTGGAATTGATTGAGTAAGCCTAGCTTGTCGCACCCTCATAAATTGACCTCTGTCAAAAGTAATGTTTTGGAACCAATGACTCCTTGAATAAACTGTACACTCACTTCTTCAGACTCTAGGTGGCAACGTCGCAATACTTTTGGGAATAGACGGAAATCATCACCGAACCACAGAGTTTCTAAACACGACACAGGAAGTAGGAAGTAGGAACAACTTTGGAGCTGGCTAGCTATCGTTACAGTGGATCTGTAAAAACGTCTTTGGTTGACAAAAAAATAACGTATCGTCAGCTAGTCTGAATCATTGGATCAGCCATGGGAAAAGGTGGTGGTACATTTGAGAGGCTTCTTGGTAAGATATGAGTATCTAAACATTTTACACCGGTGATTGTTTTTGCGTATTGTTTTGGCAGTCGTTTGTTTGGGGCTGTGGCACAGCCCTGCTAACATTAGCTAGCTACCTAGCTAAAATGGCCATTGTCTGTGTTCAGTTCGACGATAGGTCGAGGCCTGTAATCGATAATTGTATTTTCTATCGAGCATTGCAGTTTAACTGCTTATTAACAACATGTCATTTAATCTACCAAAACTATGCTCAAACGCCACGTATTTTGCCCTGTACCCGGAAAGTGTCTAGGTTAGCTTGGCTAGCTACTCAATCGGAGGATGATGTGCTGGCGATTTTCCCGATATCAAAATCAAAACATCTTTGTTTTGTTGGATATCCCTGATCGTCAGACAAATAATCTATTGTTTTTATAATTTGCATAACTTTCCTTATTTGCTAACTAGTTAGCTAGTTGTACTAGATATATTAGGTCGTTTGCTAGGAGCGTAGTTAGCTATCCAGCTCACCCCCCCCCACTGCGGCAAGCAACGTCACCAGACATATTTTCCTATCAGTCTCATCATAGACTCACAAAAAACCCAAAAACAGTTTAGACAACTCGCTGACAACTGTAATCACGAGTAGATTGCGTCAAGTGCTCTGACGTTATTGAGGGTGCCGAAGGTTTATGTGTCAATCATAATAACATCCAGGTCACCGGCGTATCCTCTTGGTTTTGCAACAACCACAGGCTAGTTAGTTACTGTGTAGAAGTGCATTCCATAACAACAAACCTTGACCCACTCACTATTAATCATTAACTAGGCCTACCCCACCACCATATTTTACTAAATGGAGACATCTTCTCAGTTTCACACCTACAGGTGATCGCATAATATGATTAGTTACATTTGTATAGGCCCACACTCCATGCCTGGACATGTTCATATTGTAGTCTAAACTCTGCGTTCTTATGTGAGGGAAAAAAGGCTGTGTTCTCAATCATTACTGATTTGAATAGGCCCAAGTCACATTAATCAATATCACCTGCTCACAAACAAACACACTACTCTACTGTTTAGAGAAATAGCCTATGCTTTCAGGTGTAAGGTGTTGTCTTATCCACCCTGGTTAAAAGACCTAACACTTACACTAGTCTTTTTCTACTAGCACTGACTTTGCTGATAATGACTTTATTGAGGGAAAATGTAAGCATTTCACTGTAAGGTCTACACCTGTTGTATTCGGTGCATGTGACAAAAAACATTTGATTTGATTTGTACTTGCTATGACTGTGATATGTGGTTGTCGCACCCAGCTATCTTAAGATGAATGCACTAACTGTAAGTCCCTCTGGATAACGGCGTCTGCTAAATGACTAAAATGTAAATGTTTATGATGAAATTGAATGAAACGCATGTGAGACACTGAACCCTCTCCTCTGTCTGCAGATAAAGCGACCAGCCAGCTGCTGCTGGAGACAGACTGGGAGTCCATCCTGCAGATCTGTGATCTCATTCGTCAAGGAGACACACAGTGAGTAGTAGAGTGCCTAGTACACCCCGGCCCTGATCAAATACCTTCCTTCCTTCCTTCCTTCCTTCTGGTAATCACTAGCCTAATCTCTGTGATTGGATAAGTGCAGTAGATAGGTCTTAAGTGTTTCCATGACTAGGCCTATTTCAAGGAAGGAAGGAAGGAAGGAACCATTTAAAAATAATTGAAACTAGTCCCATATTTCTCCACACAATAGAAGCCTGTCTGGTCTGATCAATGCCTTTCTCTTCCGTGCAGGGCGAAGTATGCCATCGGTGCCATTAAGAAGAAGCTGATGGATAAGAACCCGCATGTGGCCCTCTATGGTCTTGAGGTGGGTAACTACGCTGAACCACTCCCCTCTTGTACTGACATAATAATAATAACCTTCTAGTGCTGCTCATGGGATGGCTTGATAAATTACTCAAATTGTGCCATATTGAGATGTTTTGAATAATAAATGCATTAAGGAAATAATATCCATTGATTTATACGCCTCGATCACACAAATCAAATAAAATAAAATTGTATTTGTCACATGCACTGAATACAACAGGTGTAGACCTTACAGTAAAATGCTTGCTTACAAGCTCTTAACCAACAATGCAGTTTTAAGAAAAATAAGTGTTAAGAAAGTATTAACTAAAATAAACTGAAGTAAAAAATAAGAAAGTAAAAAATAATTAAAGAGTAACAATAAAATAACAGTAGCGTGGCTATATACAGGGGGTACCGGTACAGAGTCAATGTGCAGGGGCACAGGTTAGTCGAGGTAATTGAGGTAATATGTACATGTAGGTAGAGACAATATTCAATTTGTGCCATATTGAGATGTTTTGAATAATAAATGCATTAAGGAAATAATATCCACTGATTTATACGCCTCGATCACACCGACTGCGTCATTGTGTTTTGGTACACCAGAAGTACATTCATTTCCAATGGAACGCTGTGTTTGTCTCGCAGCATTGCGTTGCAGAGGCAGTTGCAGTGAGTTCTGTGTGGTGCATACGTTGGATTTATCGGAACGTATGCATCAAACTGTATGCGTAGACGGCTTGACAGAAATGGTAGCAGAAGGTGAATGTTGAACTTTTGTTGCACACACACACATATCCTGATGATGCTGCGTACCATTTTGCGCGATGACGCTGTGGGTGTGATGAAGGCGATAGGCTAGTTCCATAGTAAAACATCTGACAATAGGCCCCTGTGTTGTGAAGTGTGATAATGAGTGTTTCCTCCACCTGTCAGGTGTTGGAGTCAGTGGTGAAGAACTGTGGTCAGACGGTCCATGATGAGGTGGCCTGTAAAACCACCATGGAGGAGCTGAAGGATCTACTGAAGGTGACCCTGTCTTGATTCACCCCCTCTACCCCTCTCCCTGGCCCATTCACCCCTGCCATGTCCCATCTTTCTTAGCTTGTCAGCGTCATAGCAGTCTTTCCCTTCAATTATTTTCCAGGTGAGGCACAAAGGCCCTTAGGTCAACATCAAGGGCCTCTTAAACCAAAAGTTTCAATTTGAATCCAACTGAACCTAAATGATGTTAAGCAGGTTACCCAGATGTTTCTCTCTCTCTCTCTCTCACCCTCCCACTCTCCACTTGCTCAGTTCCACTCCAGGGAAGCTCCATTGAGACCTGGATGACCCCATTCTGATGGGTCATTCCAGTCATTAAAACAAGGGGTGGAGTCAGGCCTGACGATGTCATGTCCTTACCGTTACCTCCACCTCCTTGTTCCATAGCAGTGTTCCTCTAGAGCGGACTAGCCAGCTCAGCCTTAGATCAGAAAAGGAGTGCCTTGGTTGTTGTATGTAGGCTTTCAGTTTGACAAATTACAAGTTATTCTGATCTCAGTGTTGAAACTGGGATTGTTTGGATAAGTACTTCAGTGCTGCAGCCTATCATGTGAGGGTTTCTTGTGGACTCGGGTGAAGTTCCCCCTAGACACTGATCTTGGTTCAGTTTTGCATTTCCCCTCCACTAATGGTGAAGGTTAGGAGTGGGGGAGAGGAAGCTGACCCTACATCTGAACCTAGAGGAAACTTCACCCCGGAGTGCTCCTTGTGGAAGGAATGCCCTCCCTGGCTCTGGAACTCTGGGCCCATAGGACTCTGGTCTAAAGTAGTGCACCATGTAGGGAATAGGGTGCCATTTGGGACGTAACCATGGTGCTCACAGCTGTAATAACATAGCAGACACCTCTCCCTCTGCTTTCTCCACCATGTCTAGATAGTAGACGTATTTATGGTCCCTTTATACTGAAATCAGCTTTGTGGTCAGCTACAGTTTGTACTGGTTGTACATACGCAGTGTGATCTATCTGGGTGATATGTCTGAGCCTTGTGCTGCTGGCTCCAATCCTTATGACCTTGTCACCCTGTGTCTTAGCCTGATAATTACCCGCTGGTGCAGTAGTGAACTGCAAACCTGGGTACAAATAGGGTTTGAAGTCTTTCAAATATTTGTAGTGCCAGAATCTGCAGGCTTTTCAGTTTTCAGACTATTCTATTGGTTCCGTTGCTCCAGGTGAGCTAAATCCCGATTTTAAAAGTATTTGAAATGATTTTCAAATAGTATTTGAACCCAGGTCTGCTTTAGTCTGACAGCCTGGGAGCTGCCAAGAGATCCTTCAGTGTTCCTAATAGAAATGTAGCCTAATGAGTGGAGTTGACACGATTCCTTATTCAACATGACTGTCAATTGTATGTTCTCTACACAATGCATTTCTATCTGCAATGTTCTGAATGTTCAGAATAAGATAGAAATGTTCTGAATAAAACTGAAATGATGAGTCTCTCTATTCTACCTGACAGTCGTATATGTTCTACAGAACACATATCTATCTGATTGTGAATGGTATGTAACGGGTGCACCCTCTTGAACAGGCCCCAGTTCATTTACAGGATACTCTATACAGCATGACCTTTGATTGGCTCCCCACCCCAGTCAGGTGACCTTCTGTTGACTTCCTGGTGGTGATGTCATAGCTTGGTCACACGCTGATTCAGGTCAGACAGACTGAGGGACTTCCCACCACAAGTCTCTCCTCTCTGTGAGAGAACACAGGTTTGGCTCTGGATAAGAGCGTCTGCTAAATGACGTAAATGTTTAGCCTCTGAAGTAACGTCTGGAATGGGATTATTTTGGGGGGAAAAGGACTAAAGGAAACGTTTTAGTTTTAAGTATTTCTCTAGAGACTTGTTGTATAGGACTTTGGTCTGCTAAAACAAGGTTAGAACTTTGATTCAGTCTAGGTGTATTCATATTATTATTGTATAGATTATTAATGTCTTATATTTTGGAAGAAGGAAGTGTTGTGTTTATGTTTGTAAGGGGACTGGGGTGCCCCGTTTTATTTATTTTTTTGACTTAATATAGAGTAGCGTTTTTAAATGCAATTTATCTGTCTATAAAAGGTGTACTTGTGAAGTTGTACTCAGTGAGTGGTGATGTGTTGCAGTGTATCTGTGTGACACTGTAACTCAGTGAGTGGTGATGTGTTGCAGT
This sequence comes from Coregonus clupeaformis, assembly GCF_020615455.1. Classification (NCBI taxonomy): domain Eukaryota; kingdom Metazoa; phylum Chordata; class Actinopteri; order Salmoniformes; family Salmonidae; genus Coregonus; species Coregonus clupeaformis. Next base: position 32,629,637 of record NC_059226.1, on the reverse strand, counting down.
GTATCTGTGTGACACTGTAACTCAGTGAGTGGTGATGTGTTGCAGTGTATCTGTGTGACACTGTAACTCAGTGAGTGGTGATGTGTTGCAGTGTATCTGTGTGACACTGTAACTCAGTGAGTGGTGATGTGTTGCAGTGTATCTGTGTAACACTGTAACTCAGTGAGTGGTGATGTGTTGCAGTGTATCTGTGTGACACTGTAACTCAGTGAGTGGTGATGTGTTGCAGTGTATCTGTGTAACACTGTAACTCAGTGAGTGGTGATGTGTTGCAGTGTATCTGTGTGACACTGTAACTCAGTGAGTGGTGATGTGTTGCAGTGTATCTGTGTAACACTGTAACTCAGTGAGTGGTGATGTGTTGCAGTGTATCTGTGTGACACTGTAACTCAGTGAGTGGTGATGTGTTGCAGTGTATCTGTGTAACACTGTAACTCAGTGAGTGGTGATGTGTTGCAGTGTATCTGTGTGACACTGTAACTCAGTGAGTGGTGATGTGTTGCAGTGTATCTGTGTAACACTGTAACTCAGTGAGTGGTGATGTGTTGCAGTGTATCTGTGTGACACTGTAACTCAGTGAGTGGTGATGTGTTGCAGTGTATCTGTGTAACACTGTAACTCAGTGAGTGGTGATGTGTTGCAGTGTATCTGTGTGACACTGTAACTCAGTGAGTGGTGATGTGTTGCTCTTCTAAACAGACTGAGCCCAACGTGAGGAATAAGATCCTATACCTGATCCAGGCATGGGCCCACGCCTTCCGCAACGAGCCCAAATACAAGGTGGTTCAGGACACGTACCAGATCATGAAGGTGGAGGGTAAGTCTCCCCCCACACCACACCTCAGATGAACCCCTAGCCCCCTAGGCACTCCTGAAGAGCTGAGAAGCGCAGTGGTCTAAGGCACTGCATCGCAGTGCTAACTGTGCCACTAGAGATCCTGGTTTGAATCCAGGCTCTGTCGCAGCCGGCCGCGACCGGGAGACTCATGGGCGGCGCACAATTGGCCCAGCGTCGTCCAGGGTAGGGGAGGGAATGGCCGGCAGGGATGTAGCTCAGTTGATAGAGCATGGCGTTTGCAACGCCAGGGTTGTGGGTTCAATTCCCACGGGGGGCCAGTATAAAAAAAATGTATTCACTAACTGTAAGTCGCTCTGGATAAGAGCGTCTGCTAAAATGACTAAAATGTAAATGTAAAAAAAATATTGGATAGGTGGAAGAAATATAGTGGCAGCTCTTTGGCATATTGCTAAATCCCATCCTCTCAGATGTCGTCAGGTTTTCCATAGGGTGGTGAGGTTGGCTAAGATTTGGGATTCAGGCATACAATCACTAACACATAGCAAAACAGAAATGAGCAGTTTCACAGTAAATATTAAAACTTGTGTTAATTTATCCTGTATTGACATACTATATCTCCTGTTCTTCCAGGTCACGTGTTTCCAGAGTTCAAGGAGAGTGATGCCATGTTTGCAGCAGAGAGAGTAAGAGACTTCCTCTCACTGATGTTGATCTGGTTTGATAGATCCTTACTACTGAATGCTCTCAGCCTGTGAGGAGGATCTTTAATGTCTCTCTCGATCTCTCTCTCTCGCTCTGTCCATCTGTGTGTCTGTGCGTGTGTCCAGGCTCCAGATTGGGTGGATGCGGAGGAGTGTCATCGCTGCAGGGTTCAGTTTGGAGTGATGACTAGAAAGGTAAGGCAACACAACAGACTAGCAGAATGGCAGACTAGCAGAACGGCAGACTAGCAGAACGGCAGACTAGCAGAACGGCAGACTAGCAGAACGGCAGACTAGCAGAACGGCAGACTAGCAGAACGGCAGACTAGCAGAACGGCAGACTAGCAGAACGGCAGACTAGCAGAACGGCAGACTAGCAGAACGGCAGACTAGCAGAACGGCAGACTAGCAGAACGGCAGACTAGCAGAACGGCAGACTAGCAGAACGGCAGACTAGCAGCAGCAGCAGTGGTTTGTGTTGAAATGTGTTCTTTCCTTCCTCCTTCAGTAACACTGCTTTGGTTGGTGATTGTTAGCATTGTGTTGTTGAAAGGGAGAGAATGATATGACTTTCTATCTGTTTGGATTATTCTGTCTGACCGTCTCTCTATTGACCTCCTCTTCTTCCTGTTCCAGCACCACTGCAGAGCCTGTGGTCAGATCTTCTGTGGGAAGTGTTCCTCCAAGTACTCCACCATCCCCAAGTTCGGCATTGAGAAGGAAGTGCGTGTGTGTGAGCCCTGCTTCGAGCTGCTCAACAAGTGAGTGACCAGGCTAGGGAGTGGCTCAGCCAAAACCACCCTCAATTCCGTTTCATCAGCCTGTATATTTAAAATGTCCTACTTTTAGCGTTCATAGACCACTTCTAAAGCCTTTAGAAGTTGTTGTTCAAGTGGTATAATTTCATGTGATGGGTAGGTACAGTTAATGAATGATCTGTATGGATACTTTTTGCTCTTCTACTGTAAATGCCATTCTGCTGCTCAGTACCCATCGGTTTCCATCCGTCCTTCCAGTTTATTGTCCATGTCCAACGACCTCTGACTCACCAGGTTGTCTGACCCCTGACCTCCCTTCTGACCCCTCTCCTCACCAGCCACCCTTCCCTCTCTCCCCCACCTAGGAAAGCTGAGGGGGGTAAACCCGTCGGGACATCCACCCCCGTGGCCCCAGGCCCGGCAGAGCTGCCCCCAGAGTACCTGACCAGCCCCCTGTCCCAGCAGTCTCAGGTAGTGGTCCAGGAAACAGTAAGTGAATGTATGGCCTAGAGACGACCCCCGGTGGTGATAGACAGGGTCAGGGTGACTGCGTCCCAAATAGCACCCTGTTCCCTAGATCATGGGCTGCTTTGGGCTCGATACTAGTGCACTATGTAGGAAATAGGGTTCCATTTCAGGTGCTGACCCAGACAGTCTCACTGTCCCTAATAGAGATGACATAGGGGATCATTTTAACATGCCATAAACTACAACGTGGGACTTGTAGTTTGATGAGCTTTGTAGGGGGGGTTGTAGTTCGACGTGTTAAAATGATTCCCAGACAGAAATGAGATCATCACCAATCGTCCCTCCTCCCTCTTTGTTATTAGATTCTTCTAAGGCCCACCTGCTATGTCCCTTTGTCCTCCCCCTAACTTCCCCTCCCTCCTTGACCGCGGTGGGATTCCAGGTTGTCTGTGTTTGCAGTGAGGCTGCTCCTCAATTCATGCCCCTTGGTTGGGGAGCGAGGTAGCAGCAGTGTTCCCTTCCCTCTGCAGTCAGGAGGTTCAGATGATCGGATCTCACATCGCCTGTAGGAGTGTTTTAAAGTGAACCATCAATCCTGGAGCTGCAATAAAATGATAAAGCAATATTCTTAGAAGGGAAGCGCAACTGCAATGAAGACCACCTGGAACGCAGCCATTGGCTTGTCTTATTGCCCAATGCCCACTGCTGCTTTACCTTCCCTGGGGCTTCTCCTCCAACACTCCCCTCCCTGGCCCTCTCCCCTGGGTGCCTCCCTCCACTCCCTGGCCCTCTCCCCTGGGTGCCTCCCTCCACTCCCTGGCCCTCTCCCCTCGGGGCCTCCCTCCCCTCCCTGGCCCTCTCCCCTGGGTGCCTCCCTCCACTCCCTGGCCCTCTCCCCTCGGGGCCTCCCTCCCCTGCCCTCCCCTGGGGGTTTCATCTCTCTACCCTGTCTCACCAGGTGCCCCCCAAACGGGACGAGGCGGCCCTGCAGGAGGAGGAGGAGCTTCAGCTGGCCATCGCCCTATCACAGAGCGAGGCTGAGGAGAAGGAGAGGATGGTGGGTTGTGCTGTAAATAAATCAAGTGATTGTACCTCTACAGTGTGTATGGAAAGACACTGATACATGTCATGTGTGTTTACAGAGACAGAAGAACTCGTACGGGGTCTACCCCAAAGCTGACCCCGCCCCAGTCACCTCCTCAGCCCCGCCCGTCACCTCTCTCTACTCCTCTCCTGTGGTAAGACTTACTCTCTCCATCCACTCCATCCATCCCCTCTCTCTCCTCTATAGATGTACTCTGTGTTACCTCCATCCCCTCTCTCTCTCCTCTATAGATGTACTCTGTGTTACCTCCATCCCCTCTCTCTCTCCTCTATAGATGTACTCTGTGTTACCTCCATCCCCTCTCTCTCCTCTATAGATGTACTCTGTGTTACCTCCATCCCCTCTCTCTCTCCTCTATAGATGTACTCTGTGTTACCTCCATCCCCTCTCTCTCTCCTCTATAGATGTACTCTGTGTTACCTCCATCCCCTCTCTCTCCTCTATAGATGTACTCTGTGCTACCTCCATCCCCTCTCTCTCCTCTATAGATGTACTCTGTGTTACCTCCATCCCCTCTCTCTCCTCTATAGATGTACTCTGTGTTACCTCCATCCCCTCTCTCTCCTCTATAGATGTACTCTGTGTTACCTCCATCCCCTCTCTCTCCTCTATAGATGTACTCTGTGTTACCTCCATCCCCTCTCTCTCCTCTATAGATGTACTCTGTGTTACCTCCATCCCCTCTCTCTCCTCTATAGATGTACTCTGTGTTACCTCCATCCCCTCTCTCTCCTCTATAGATGTACTCTGTGTTACCTCCATCCCCTCTCTCTCCTCTATAGATGTACTCTGTGTTACCTCCATCCCCCTCTCTCTCCTCTATAGATGTACTCTGTGTTACCTCCATCCCCTCTCTCTCCTCTATAGATGTACTCTGTGTTACCTCCATCCCCTCTCTCTCCTCTATAGATGTACTCTGTGTTACCTCCATCCCCTCTCTCTCCTCTATAGATGTACTCTGTGTTACCTCCATCCCCTCTCTCTCCTCTATAGATGTACTCTGTGTTACCTCCATCCCCTCTCTCTCCTCTATAGATGTACTCTGTGTTACCTCCATCCCCTCTCTCTCCTCTATAGATGTACTCTGTGTTACCTCCGTCCCCTCTCTCTCCTCTATAGATGTACTCTGTGTTACCTCCATCCCCTCTCTCTCCTCTATAGATGTACTCTGTGTTACCTCCATCCCCTCTCTCTCCTCTATAGATGTACTCTGTGTTACCTCCATCCCCTCTCTCTCCTCTATAGATGTACTCTGTGTTACCTCCATCCCCTCTCTCTCCTCTATAGATGTACTCTGTGTTACCTCCATCCCCTCTCTCTCCTCTATAGATGTACTCTGTGTTACCTCCATCCCCTCTCTCTCCTCTATAGATGTACTCTGTGTTACCTCCATCCCCTCTCTCTCCTCTATAGATGTACTCTGTGTTACCTCCATCCCCTCTCTCTCCTCTATAGATGTACTCTGTGTTACCTCCATCCCCTCTCTCTCCTCTATAGATGTACTCTGTGTTACCTCCATCCCCTCTCTCTCCTCTATAGATGTACTCTGTGTTACCTCCATCCCCTCTCTCTCCTCTATAGATGTACTCTGTGTTACCTCCATCCCCTCTCTCTCCTCTATAGATGTACTCTGTGTTACCTCCACCCCCTCTCTCTCCTCTATAGATGTACTCTGTGTTACCTCCATCCCCTCTCTCTCCTCTATAGATGTACTCTGTTTTCACACCATTCTCTCTCTCTCCTGTGTAGATGTGACTCTACTAAGTCGTGTGACTCTACTAAGTCGTGTGACTCTACTAAGTCACTTGTGAAGCAGTACTTAGTAATTGGTATATTATGATAACTCCATATTATACTGAACTGCTGCACATCTTTCTTATTTAAATATTTATTTAGCCCCATAAGTCATCTTTTACAATAACCACCTAGTTGGTCATGAGGTGAATAATTGAGGGGAAAATGGAGACATGTACTCTGTTTATGTGTTGTTATGTATGTTAACTTGTATATTCAAGTACCACTATACACCTGTAATTCCCATTCAGGAAGTCTATACGGCTGTAATTCCCATTCAGGAAGTCTATACACCTGTAATTCCCATTCAGGAAGTCTATACACCTGTAATTCCCATTCAGGAAGTCTATACGGCTGTAATTCCCATTCAGGAAGTCTATACACCTGTAATTCCCATTCAGGAAGTCTATACACCTGTAATTCCCATTCAGGAAGTCTATACACCTGTAATTCCCATTCAGGAAGTCTATACGGCTGTAATTCCCATTTGGGTAGTCTATACGGCTGTAATTCCCATTTGGGTAGTCTATATGCCTGTAATTCCCATTTGGGTAGTCTATACGGCTGTAATTCCCATTCAGGAAGTCTATACGGCTGTAATTCCCATTCAGGAAGTCTATATGCCTGTAATTCCCCTTTGGGTAGTCTATACGCCTGTAATTCCCATTCAGGAAGTCTATACGGCTGTAATTCCCATTCAGGAAGTCTATACGGCTGTAATTCCCATTCAGGAAGTCTATATGCCTGTAATTCCCATTTGGGTAGTCTATACGCCTGTAATTCCCATTCAGGAAGTCTATACGGCTGTAATTCCCATTCAGGAAGTCTATACGCCTGTAATTCCCATTCAGGAAGTCTATACGCCTGTAATCCCCATTCGGGTAGTCTATACGCCTGTAATTCCCATTTGGGTAGTCTATACGCCTGTAATTCCCATTTGGGTAGTCTATACGCCTGTAATTCCCATTTGGGTAGTCTATATGCCTGTAATTCCCATTCGGGTAGTCTATACGCCTGTAATTCCCATTTGGGTAGTCTATATGCCTGTAATTCCCATTTGGGTAGTCTATACGCCTGTAATTCCCATTTGGGTAGTCTATATGCCTGTAATTCCCATTCAGGGACTTAACCGTGTATAGGGTCTGTCGTTATTGGGACCTAACCGTGTACAGGGTCTGTTGTTGTAATGTATAATGTGTGTGTTCTCCCCAGAACTCCTCTGCTCCCTCAGCTGAAGATGTTGACCCTGAGGTAGGACACGTTAACTCTGACACTCCTGAGCTGTCTCTCTAGAATTAAACCTGCTCGGCATTTGATGCAGTTACATTTACACCTCAGACTGCACTGTAGTAGAAATAAAGCATCTAGAAACTATACTGGGGTGAGTTTCCCAAAAACAGAAAGGTGCTTACTAGATCATTGGTTGTCCATTGCCCACCTATGGACTTATGATCTTAGTGCTAAAGAGGATCTTTATGTTTTTGGGAAACTCGCCCCAGGTCAGTATGTCTAGTCATGTATTGGTTGAGAGGACATTCCACACTATAATGACCTTCTCTCCAGCTGGCTCGCTACCTGAACAGAACATACTGGGAGAAGAAACAGGAAGAGGCACGCAAGAGTCCCACCCCCTCTGCCCCTGCCCCCGTGCCATTGGCTGCGGAGCCCCTGCCAATCAGCCAGCCCCAGCCAGTGGAAACTCTCGCCCCACTCCCAGCCCAAGTCGTCATGGCCCCGCCTCCAGTCAACATAGTGGAGGTTAGTTGTACACTGCTGTGTTATGAGAGATGGAAGACAAATGGATTTTCTTATTTATTCTTGAATTATTCAGGTGAAATTACATTGATCAAAAAACATCTGTTGTGAGGGAGAGCTGTCCCAAGAAGGCAGCATACGAAACCAACAGTTCCATTAACACCCATCATGCATAGTAGCAGAGATTGAAGTAGATTTAGATTAGAAATGACTACATGCTCTTTTCATTAACTGTTTGTTCATCCTGAATGACTCCTCTTTCTCTCCTCCTCCTCTACTCCCCCCTCCCATCCTCCTCTTTCCCCCCTCCCACCCTCCTCCCATCCTCCTCTCCTCTCTTCTCCCCTCCCCAGCAGCAGTATCAGAACGGTGAGTCGGAGGAGAACCACGAGGCGTTCCTGAAGGCTCTGCAGAACTCGGTCACCACCTTCCTGAACCGTATGAAGAGTAACCACATGCGTGGTCGCAGCATCACCAACGACAGCGCCGTGCTCTCTCTCTTCCAGTCCATCAACACCATGCACCCCCAGCTACTGGAGATCCTCAATCAGCTGGACGAGAAGAGATGTGAGTTAGGGGTGTGTGTGGGGAGGGGGGGGGGATTTCGGTCACTGTGACTTTGTTTCAGTGTTTGTTTTCGTAAGAGAGATTCTCTGAAGCCGGGATTCAATCTGATCGCGCTTTGTCTGCAATGCATGTTTTAAAAACTATGTTCCCATGTTCGTGGAGACCACATTCACTGTAAACAATGAATATGTTGTCTCAATCAGAAATTAGCTATAAATGGCGCATTGTCCAAATCTGCGATTGGATTGAATCCCGGCCTAAGTCTTGCTGAAACCGTGAGCATGTCTGTCTGTTGGTTTACCATGTTAGTTGTCTTGGTCCTGTACCGTTTAACCACTAACTAAACACCTCCATGTCTGTCTGTTGGTTTACCATGTTAGTTGTCTTGGTCCTGTAACCGTTTAACCACTAACTAAACACCTCCATGTCTGTCTGTTGGTTTACCATGTTAGTTGTCTTGGTCCTGTACTGTTTAACCACTGTCTGACTAAACACCTCCATGTCTGTCTGTTGGTTTACCATGTTAGTTGTCTTGGTCCTGTACCGTTTAACCACTAACTAAACACCTCCATGTCTGTCTGTTGGTTTACCATGTTAGTTGTCTTGGTCCTGTACCGTTTAACCACTGTCTAACTAAGCACCTCCATGTCTGTCTGTTGGTTTACCATGTTAGTTGTCTTGGTCCTGTACCGTTTAACCACTGTCTAACTAAGCACCTCCATGTCTGTCTGTTGGTTTACCATGTTAGTTATCTTGGTCCTGTACCGTTTAACCACTGTCTAACTAAGCACCTCCATGTCTGTCTGTTGGTTTACCATGTTAGTTGTCTTGGTCCTGTACCGTTTAACCACTGTCTAACTAAGCACCTCCATGTCTGTCTGTTGGTTTACCATGTTAGTTATCTTGGTCCTGTACCGTTTAACCACTGTCTAACTAAGCACCTCCATGTCTGTCTGTTGGTTTACCATGTTAGTTGTCTTGGTCCTGTACCGTTTAACCACTGTCTAACTAAGCACCTCCATGTCTGTCTGTTGGTTTACCATGTTAGTTATCTTGGTCCTGTACCGTTTAACCACTGTCTAACTAAGCACCTCCATGTCTGTCTGTTGGTTTACCATGTTAGTTGTCTTGGTCCTGTACCGTTTAACCACTGTCTAACTAAACACCTCCATGTCTGTCTGTTGGCAGTGTACTACGAGGGTCTACAGGACAAGCTGGCCCAGGTGCGTGATGCGAGAGCGGCCCTGAACGCCCTACGAGACGAGCACAGAGAGAAGCTGCGTCGTGCTGCAGAGGAGGCAGAGAGACAGAGACAGATCCAGCTGGCCCAGAAACTAGACATCATGAGACAGAAGAAACAGGTGACAGACAACAGCCTTGGTTTCTATTGATGTTTCTCATGATTTGTTTCTCATGATTTGTTGCCATGACCACAGGAGTGATGACGGACAACAGCCTTGGTTTCGATTGATGTGAATGATGATTTGTTTCCATGACCACAGGAGAATAGGTACAGGTTGTTCTGCAGTAGGGGGTTAGTCACGTGATGAGGTACAGGTTGTTATGCAGTAGGGGGTTAGTCACGTGATGAGGTACAGGTTGTTATGCAGTAGGGGGTTAGTCACGTGATGAGGTATAGGTTGTTATGCAGTAGGGGGTTAGTCACGTGATGAGGTACAGGTTGTTATGCAGTAGGGGGTTAGTCACGTGATGAGGTATAGGTTGTTATGCAGTAGGGGGTTAGTCACGTGATGAGGTATAGGTTGTTATGCAGTAGGGGGTTAGTCACGTGATGAGGTACAGGTTGTTCTGCAGTAGGGGGTTAGTCACGTGATGAGGTACAGGTTGTTCTGCAGTAGGGGGTTAGTCACGTGATGAGGTACAGGTTGTTCTGCAGTAGGGGGTTAGTCACATGATGAGGTATAGGTTGTTCTGCAGTAGGGGGTTAGTCACGTGATGAGGTATAGGTTGTTATGCAGGAGGGGGTTAGTCACGTGATGAGGTATAGGTTGTTATGCAGTAGGGGGTTAGTCACGTGATGAGGTATAGGTTGTTATGCAGTAGGGGGTTAGTCACGTGATGAGGTATAGGTTGTTCTACAGTAGGGAGTTAGTCACGTGATGAGGTACAGGTTGTTATGCAGTAGGGGGTTAGTCACGTGATGAGGTACAGGTTGTTATGCAGTAGGGGGTTAGTCACGTGATGAGGTACAGGTTGTTATGCAGTAGGGGGTTAGTCATGTGATGAGGTACAGGTTGTTCTGCAGTGGGGGTTAGTCACGTGATGAGGTACAGGTTGTTATGCAGTAGGGGGTTAGTCACGTGATGAGGTATAGGTTGTTATGCAGTAGGGGGTTAGTCACGTGATGAGGTATAGGTTGTTATGCAGTAGAGGGTTAGTCACGTGATGAGGTACAGGTTGTTATGCAGTAGGGGTTTAGTCACGTGATGAGGTATAGGTTGTTATGCAGTAGGGGGTTAGTCACGTGATGAGGTACAGGTTGTTATGCAGTAGGGGTTTAGTCACGTGATGAGGTATAGGTTGTTATGCAGTAGGGGGTTAGTCACATGATGAGGTACAGGTTGCTTCTGACTGTTATGGAGTTTCTTTACTTTATGTTACAAGTGTTCTTGGTCTAACTGATAGGCTCTGTGTTTCAGGACTACCTAGAGATGCAGCGTCAGCCTGTTAGGTGGTATCTGGTAGTTGTCTGATGTGGTGGCTCTGTGTTTCAGGAGTACCTAGAGATGCAGCGTCAGCTGGCCATCCAGCGTCTCCAGGAGCAGGAGAAGGAGAGACAGATGAGGCTGGAGCAACAGAAACACACCATCCAGATGAGAGCCCAGATGCCTGCTTTCCCCATGTCCTACCCACAGGTAGACACTATACTATACCATGGCCTACCCACAGGTAGACACTATACTATACCATGCCCTACCCACAGGTAGACACTATACTATACCATACCCACAGGTAGAATCTATACTATACCATGCCCTGCCCACAGGTAGACACTATACTATACCATACCCACAGGTAGACACTATACTATACCATGCCCTACCCACAGGTAGACACTATACTATACCATACCCACAGGTAGACACTAAACTATACCATGCCCTACCCACAGGTAGACACTATACTATACCATGGCCTACCCACAGGTAGACACTATACTATACCATGGCCTACCCACAGGTAGACACTATACTATACCATGCCCTACCCACAGGTAGACACTATACTATACCATGGCCTACCCACAGGTAGACACTATACTATACCATGGCCTACCCACAGGTAGACACTATACTATACCATGGCCTACCCACAGGTAGACACTATACTATACCATGGCCTACCCACAGGTAGACACTATACTATACCATGTCCTACCCACAGGTAGACACTATACTATACCATGGCCTACCCACAGGTAGACACTATACTATACCATGGCCTACCCACAGGTAGACACTATACTATACCATGGCCTACCCACAGGTAGACACTATACTATACCATTCCCTACCCACAGGTAGACACTATACTATACCATGCCCTACCCACAGGTAGACACTATACTATACCATGTCCTACCCACAGGTAGACACTATACTATACCATGCCCTACCCACAGGTAGACACTATACTATACCATGGCCTACCCACAGGTAGACACTATACTATACCATGCCCTACCCACAGGTAGACACTATACTATACCATACCCACAGGTAGACACTATACTATACCATGTCCTACCCACAGGTAGACACTATACTATACCATGGCCTACCCACAGGTAGACACTATACTATACCATGGCCTACCCACAGGTAGACACTATACTATACCATGGCCTACCCACAGGTAGACACTATACTATACCATTCCCTACCCACAGGTAGACACTATACTATACCATGCCCTACCCACAGGTAGACACTATACTATACCATGTCCTACCCACAGGTAGACACTATACTATACCATGGCCTACCCACAGGTAGACACTATACTATACCATGGCCTACCCACAGGTAGACACTATACTATACCATGCCCTACCCACAGGTAGACACTATACTATACCATACCCACAGGTAGACACTATACTATACCATGGCCTACCCACAGGTAGACACTATACTATACCATGGCCTACCCACAGGTAGACACTATACTATACCATGGCCTACCCACAGGTAGACACTATACTATACCATGCCCTACCCACAGGTAGACACTATACTATACCATGGCCTACCCACAGGTAGACACTATACTATACCATGGCATACCCACAGGTAGACACTATACTATACCATGTCCTACCCACAGGTAGACACTATACTATACCATACCCACAGGTAGACACTATACTATACCATGTCCTACCCACAGGTAGACACTATACTATACCATGGCCTACCCACAGGTAGACACTATACTATACCATGTCCTACCCACAGGTAGACACTATACTATACCATGTCCTACCCACAGGTAGACACTATACTATACCATGGCCTACCCACAGGTAGACACTATACTATACCATGCCCACAGGTAGACACTATACTATACCATGGCCTACCCACAGGTAGACACTATACTATACCATGGCCTACCCACAGGTAGACACTATACTATACCATGTCCTACCCACAGGTAGACACTATACTATACCATGGCCTACCCACAGGTAGACACTATACTATACCATGGCCTACCCACAGGTAGACACTATACTATACCATGGCCTACCCACAGGTAGACACTATACTATACCATGTCCTACCCACAGGTAGACACTATACTATACCATGGCCTACCCACAGGTAGACACTATACTATACCATACCACACCATACACAAGCTTACAGCAGGGGAGGCCTTCTCTCTGTCCTATACACAGGGGTGGTAGTCTTCAAACAGCCTTGTAGCAGGGGTGGTACCACACACTGTTATTCTATAGAGGCTCTGTGTTAATGGTAGCTACAGGTGTTTTCTGCAGGTTCACTGCATGTCAGTATGTAGTTATATCTTATTAATGTTATTTCTGAGCTGTTTTAGCTGGCGTGGTGAGAGGTAATGATCCATGGAGGACAGGTTTTGACATCAGCCTTCCTTTTCCTCTGTTGTGGCTGTTCTTTCTGTCCAGCTCTTGTTTGAAGTTGGATGTGTGTCAATTCCTCTCCTTTCACACTAGATGCAGTCTTTGCCCCCCAACGTGGCAGGAGGGGTGGTGTACGGGCAGCCGGGGGGACCCCCCAATTACCCAGGCACCTTTAGCCCCTCAGGCTCAGTGGAGGGGTCGCCCATGCACACCGTCTACATGGACCAGTCTGGACCAGGACGGTACCAGGCCATGCCTCCAGGTCAGTAGAGATCTTTTCACACCACTGAGTTTTTTTTACTCCAATGAGTAAAATAGTGTCTAGTTGAATAGCATGGTAGTTAGCCTGGGGGCCAGCGTGTTTCAGCTCTCTTGATTGTTTGACGTGGCAATGCATTACAAAGAGGGGCAAGATGTCACAAACAGATCTGGGACCAGGCTAAGTGCTTGAGTGTCTCAGAATCATCCCAGTGAAAAAGGCAATCAGGAGTGAACCCAGTAGAGTGGTAGAAGATGTGTGTGTATATTCTGTAACGTGACGCTCCTGTGTGTGCCTCCGTTCTCCAGACCCAAACATGTACATGTACCAGCCAGCAGGAACCAATGGGCAGCCTGCACCCCCTGGCCAGGCCCCGCCCACCACTAGCCCCGCCTACTCTAACTACCAGCCCACACCCACACAGGGATACCAGGTGAGAACAGAGGGGGGGATTGTCATGCCTGTCAGCTAGGTAGCTAGGTTTTCCCCCCTTAATGTGAAATACATGATGTAATGTCTGATGCCAAGTCCCAGTGAGAGGCTCAGTAATACACCGTCAGATGCAGTCCTATACTAGTGTCAACATTTAAAATGTAGTTCAGGTTCTCTTTCATTTTGTTTCCCGGACGTGGCTCCTCTGCAAAAAGCCATTTGACTGTTATTTAGAAGTAGGATCATTATGAGATGTTTATAAGACTTTATAAAGGAGTCAAACATGCTCATTACAAGTGTTATAATAGATTATAACCACATCATAATACATTCTACATGTAGCCTTTAAATAATGTGTTACTGATGTCTGTAATGTTAATATTCCTTGTGTCATCGGTCTCAGCAGAACGTGGTTTCCCAGGCCCAGTCTCTGCCCCCCATGTCCCAGCCTCCCCCCACTAACGCCATGTCCTACGTGGCCTACCCTCCACCCTATGCCATGCAGAATATGATGGCAGCCCTACCTGGGCAGGACCCTAACATGCCCCCACAACAACCCTACATGCAGGGCCCAGGACAACAGCCCATGTACCAACAGGTAGGAGCCCTTGGTTTCTCTCTCCCCCCTCTCTGTCGCTCCTTCCTCTCTCTCTCTCTCCCTCCCCTCTCTCTCTCCCTCCCCTCTCTCTCTCTCCCTCCCCCCCTATCTCTCCCTCCCTCCCCTCTCTCCCTCTCCCTCCCCTCTCTCCCTCTCCCTCCCCTCTCTCCCTCTCCCTCCCCTCTCTCCCTCTCCCTCCCCTCTCTCCCTCTCCTCCCTCCCCTCTCTCTCTCTCCCCCTCCCTCTCTCTCCCCCCCCCCCTCTCTCTCTCCCCCCCCCCTCTCTCTCTCCCCCTCCCCTCTCTCTCTCCCCCCTCCCCTCTCTCTCTCCCCCCTCCCCTCTCTCTCTCCCCCCCCCCTCTCTCTCTCCCCCCCCCCTCTCTCTCTCCCCCCTCCCCTCTCTCTCTCCCCCCCTCCCCTCTCTTCCGTATGTCAGAGGCATGTTTGTTCTACATATTATGTAGTGGGAGTTGCAGTGAGGGTTTGATGATAATCTCTCTCACACTACTGCTCTCCCTCTCTCTCTCTGTGTGTAGATGGCTCCCCCTGGTGGCCCCCAGCAGCAGGTTCAGCAGCAGCAGCAGCAGCCTCCGCAGGTCCATCCAGGCAGCGAGGCACAGCTCATCTCTTTCGACTGATCCATTCCCCTGGCTAGCTCAGCTTAACGTTACCGACCTGCTGCTGGCAGGGTTCAACACACTACACCCTCTCCTCTCTCCCCCCCCCCTCTCGCTCTTTCCCCCCCCTCTCTCTCTCTCTCTCTGTCTGTCTCTCTCTCTGTCTGTCTGTCTCTCTCTGTCTGTCTCTCTCTTGTCTGTCTCTCTCTCTCTCTCTGTCTCTCTCTGTCTCTCTCTCTCTCTCTCTGTCTCTCTGATAATGTATGGAGTCTTTCTCTTCTGAAACTAATATCTGAAGCTCATCTAGTCAGTGGTATAATAGAGTAACACATCAAATATGACAGGAATCAATTGAATCAAAGACCAGACCATAACCATCCTTTGTCTCATATTTCTAAAAGCTAGTTTGCATGTTGGAATCCTTATTTTCCTGGAAATGGGAGACGTGTGTTACAGCAGTAGCTAATCTGAAGTCATACTGTGGTGATTGAACATATTTTCATACTGCCTGCTTGGTTGAGAGAAGCTGTGGGAGTGAATGGAGATGCGGAGGATGAGTGAAGGAATAAAGAGCTGAAGGAGGGAGGACAGAAAGCACACTCAAACAGGCTCCAGGGTTCTATCACCAGAGAAGGGATGGATGGATGGATGCACTAACCCACCTCTCCTCACCTCCTGAGTTTACATTCCAGTGTCATTTTCCCATTTTACCCCCCCCCACACACACACCACACACGCATCCGCTGACACAGAACTCATTTTAAAGTATAGATGGGCCGTCTTATGTTAGCAAGGCTTGGTAGTGCACTGACTGCATTGAGTTTGAAGTGTTTCTCACGATAGCTTTTTGAGTTGATAATAGAGAACAAGGGAGAAAGAATAGCTTTTTATTAGGTTTTACACTTCTGATAGTTATCTTAGCACGAATCAGACTGGCTGAGGGGGAAGCAGTATGGGACTACAATAGAACACTTACATCCAGTGTGGAACTACAATTCCCACAATCTACAGCTCCAGAGACATATTACCACCATCACTCTCTCAAGGTGTCCTGTGTCACAACTGTTGACATAATGAGTCACTCACAACAACTCCATTAACCACAATGCCTTGCGTCACGCTCCAGGAGGAACTAGTGTGAATAGAACTTCGATTACATTGATTACAAATGTAGTTCCATTGCCAAATATTAACTAGCAGTTATCCAGAGGGTTGCAGTCAGGTTTATATGGCTGTGTTTACACAGGCAGACCCATTCTGATCTTTTGAACAATTAGTGGCAAAAGGGGGGGTCCATTTTGTTTCTGGTGTGTTGGGTTTCAGTAGAGTTGGGTTGAATCACAAAAGTATTTCCTCGATTCCTTGTATCCTATTTCCTCGATTCCTTTCCTTGGTTATTCTCCCAATTATTTCCCCGCTACCTTCTGATGTTTTGAGGAGAGAGGACGTAGGGAGGGAATCAGGAAAATACTTTTGAGGTCCACCCTTTTCGGAGTCTCTTTCAGAATCCTGTGGGTTGGGAGAGGAGAGGTGGTGGTAGTCAGTGCTTCAGGATATGGACATCTGATGAACATGTGTCGTGCATGTATGTAACATACACCCAATCAGTGGCTTCTGTAACCCCTTCCATGCCATCTTTGAACTTCTTCACTTCATCATTAATGATCTTCTGTTTGACTTCTTTAAAGTAATTCTAAGATTATATTTAATAAATATCTTGTTCTTCTATTGTCCATCTGCTTTGTGTGTTTCTTTCATATTATCATTTGGAATCTGAGCATGAAGTAGGTGGAGTTCCAGTCTGTTGGTGTTGTCATGCCAACTCCTTGTCACTCATTGTTATGTCATGGAGTTGGCAAGTGCACAAACAGATCTGGGACCAGGTTAGTTGCCATGTCATGGAGTTGGCTATACAGCAGAAACAGATCTGGGACCAGGTTAGTTGCCATGTCATGGAGTTGGCTATACAGCAGAAACAGATCTGGGACCAGGTTAGTTGCCATGTCATGGAGTTGGCTATACAGCAGAAACAGATCTGGGACCAGGTTAGTTGCCATTGTCGAGCTGAAAATGAAAGGGCACATGCAAAATAAAATGTATAACATACTTTATTTACAGAAATAGATATTCAAATATGGGTCATTGGGATGTTTGTTCAGATGCAGAAGAAGCCCTGCTTCCATGTCTGGTCTTCAGGAAACTTTGACATTTATTGTACTGCTCCATCTCTATCTGGAAAACAAATGAAGACTTGATCCTAAACATCCTTTTAGAAGGACTGAGCTAGCAGCAGACATACCTTCCATGTTACATATTCTGTCTCCAGTATAGTCCACCCTTAAAGATCCATTAGTTTATATATACACACAAGCAGACTGTTAAAGAGGCTCACCATCCTCTCCATACGCATCCCGTTCCCAAATGCCAGCTGTCTCAGAACGTCCATGTCCGGTAGACCCCACTCTGGGTTCCTGTAGGGGAACGGCACAGAACTTAAAATGGTAAAACAGTGTACTAGTTTGGATTGAAGGATATAACACTCGAGTGAACTAATGGGTATCAGTAACATGAGTAAAAGCGCCACATTGGTAAGCTGTCTCTCTATGATGTAATAACTCACATCTCTCGTAGTTCCTGGTCCAAGTCCTGCATAACTGGGTTGATGGTGTCATTGATGGTAGAGAGTGGGGAGAGAGAGAGAGAAAGGGAGAACTTTAAAATATAATGTCCTCTTTCTTTCTCTCTCTCTCTCTTTCTCCCCTCTCTCTCCTCTCTCCCTCTCTCTCTCTCTTTCTCTCCCTCTCTCTCTCCCCTCTCTCTCTCTCTTTCTCTCTTCCCTCTCTCTTCCCTCTTTCTCTCCCTCTCTCTTTCTCCCCCTCTCCTCTCTCTTTCTCTTTCCCTCTCTCTTTCTCCTCTTTCTCTCCCCCTCTCTCTTCTCTCTCCCTTCTCTTCCCTCTCTCCCTCCTCTTTCTCTCCCCTCTCTCTCTCTCTCTTTCTCTTCCCTCTCTCTCTCTCTCTTCTCTTTCTCTCCCTCTCTCTCTTCCTCTCTCTCTCTTTCTCTTCCCTCTCTCTCCCCCCTCTCTCTCTCTTTCTCTTCCTCTCTCTCTCTTTCTCCCCCTCTCTCTCTTTCTCTCCCTCTCTCTTTCTCTCCCCTCTCTCTCTCTCTTTCTCTCCCCTCTCTCTCTCTTTCGCCCCCCCCACCCCTCCCCCTTCTCTCCCCATCCATGATACCTACCCCATGTGTGATCAAGAGACCATTTTGTCTGAGGATCTGTCCTGATCCTTTGACTAGGCCCTGGAAATCAAAACAGAAACACAGACTGTCACTTCACACAGGCTATGAGTTACTATACTGACACTTCACACAGGCTATAAGTTACTATACTGACACTTCACACAGGCTATAAGTTACTATACTGACACTTCACACAGGCTATAAGTTACTATACTGACACTTCACACAGGCTATGAGTTACTATACTGACACTTCACACAGGCTATGAGTTACTATACTGACACTTCACACAGGCTATAAGTTACTATACTGACACTTCACACAGGCTATGAGTTACTATATTGACACATCTTCACACAGGCTATAAGTTACTATACTGACACTTCACACAGGCTATAAGTTACTATATTGACACATCTTCACACAGGCTATAAGTTACTATACTGACACTTCACACAGGCTATGAGTTACTATATTGACACTTCACACAGGCTATGAGTTACTATACTGACATCTTCACACAGGCTATAAGTTACTATACTGACACTTCACACAGGCTAGTAAGTTACTATACTGACACTTCACACAGGCTATAAGTTACTATACTGACACTTCACACAGGCTAGTAAGTTACTATACTGACACTTCACACAGGCTATAAGTTACTATACTGACACTTCACACAGGCTATAAGTTACTATACTGACACTTCTACACAGGCTATAAGTTACTATACTGACACTTCACACAGGCTATAAGTTACTATACTGACACTTCACACAGGCTATGAGTTACTATACTGACACTTCACACAGGCTATAAGTTACTATACTGACACTTCACACAGGCTATAAGTTACTATACTGACACTTCACACAGGCTATAAGTTACTATACTGACACTTCACACAGGCTATGAGTTACTATACTGACACTTCACACAGGCTATAAGTTACTATACTGACACTTCACACAGGCTATAAGTTACTATACTGACACTTCACACAGGCTATGAGTTACTATACTGACACTTCACACAGGCTATAAGTTACTATACTGACACTTCACACAGGCTATAAGTTACTATACTGACACTTCACACAGGCTATGAGTTACTATACTGACACTTCACACAGGCTATGAGTTACTATATTGACACTTCACACAGGCTATAAGTTACTATACTGACACTTCACACAGGCTATAAGTTACTATACTGACACTTCACACAGGCTATGAGTTACTATATTGACACATCTTCACACAGGCTATAAGTTACTATACTGACACTTCACACAGGCTATGAGTTACTATACTGACACTTCACACAGGCTATGAGTTACTATACTGACACTTCACACAGGCTATAAGTTACTATACTGACACTTCACACAGGCTATAAGTTACTATATTGACACTTCACACAGGCTATAAGTTACTATACTGACACTTCACACAGGCTATAAGTTACTATACTGACACTTCACACAGGCTATAAGTTACTATACTGACACTTCACACAGGCTATAAGTTACTATACTGACACTTCACACAGGCTATAAGTTACTATACTGACACTTCACACAGGCTATAAGTTACTATACTGACACTTCACACAGGCTATAAGTTACTATACTGACACTTCACACAGGCTATGAGTTACTATACTGACACTTCACACAGGCTATAAGTTACTATACTGACACTTCACACAGGCTATAAGTTACTATACTGACACTTCACACAGGCTATGAGTTACTATACTGACACTTCACACAGGCTATGAGTTACTATACTGACACTTCACACAGGCTATAAGTTACTATACTGACACTTCACACAGGCTATAAGTTACTATACTGACACTTCACACAGGCTATAAGTTACTATACTGACACTTCACACAGGCTATAAGTTACTATACTGACACTTCACACAGGCTATATGAGTTACTATACTGACACTTCACACAGGCTATGAGTTACTATACTGACACTTCACACAGGCTATAAGTTACTATACTGACACTTCACACAGGCTATGAGTTACTATACTGACACTTCACACAGGCTATAAGTTACTATACTGACACTTCACACAGGCTATAAGTTACTATACTGACACTTCACACAGGCTATAAGTTACTATACTGACACTTCACACAGGCTATGAGTTACTATACTGACACTTCACACAGGCTATAAGTTACTATACTGACACTTCACACAGGCTATAAGTTACTATACTGACACTTCACACAGGCTATGAGTTACTATACTGACACTTCACACAGGCTATGAGTTACTATACTGACAACTTCACACAGGCTATGAGTTACTATACTGACACTTCACACAGGCTATGAGTTACTATACTGACACTTCACACAGGCTATGAGTTACTATACTGACACTTCACACAGGCTATAAGTTACTATACTGACACTTCACACAGGCTATAAGTTACTATACTGACACTTCACACAGGCTATAAGTTACTATACTGACACTTCACACAGGCTATAAGTTACTATACTGACACTTCACACAGGCTATAAGTTACTATACTGACACTTCACACAGGCTATAAGTTACTATACTGACACTTCACACAGGCTATAAGTTACTATACTGACACTTCACACAGGCTATAAGTTACTATACTGACACTTCACACAGGCTATAAGTTACTATACTGACACTTCACACAGGCTATAAGTTACTATACTGACACTTCACACAGGCTATGAGTTACTATACTGACACTTCACACAGGCTATGAGTTACTATACTGACACTTCACACAGGCTATAAGTTACTATACTGACACTTCACACAGGCTATAAGTTACTATACTGACACTTCACACAGGCTATGAGTTACTATACTGACACTTCACACAGGCTATGAGTTACTATACTGACACTTCACACAGGCTATAAGTTACTATACTGACACTTCACACAGGCTATGAGTTACTATACTGACATCTTCACACAGGCTATAAGTTACTATACTGACACTTCACACAGGCTATGAGTTACTATACTGACACTTCACACAGGCTATGAGTTACTATACTGACACTTCACACAGGCTATAAGTTACTATACTGACACTTCACACAGGCTATAAGTTACTATACTGACACTTCACACAGGCTATAAGTTACTATACTGACACTTCACACAGGCTATGAGTTACTATACTGACACTTCACACAGGCTATGAGTTACTATACTGACACTTCACACAGGCTATAAGTTACTATACTGACACTTCACACAGGCTATAAGTTACTATACTGACACTTCACACAGGCTATAAGTTACTATACTGACACTTCACACAGGCTATAAGTTACTATACTGACACTTCACACAGGCTATAAGTTACTATACTGACACTTCACACAGGCTATAAGTTACTATACTGACACTTCACACAGGCTATAAGTTACTATACTGACACTTCACACAGGCTATAAGTTACTATACTGACACTTCACACAGGCTATAAGTTACTATACTGACACTTCACACAGGCTATGAGTTACTATACTGACACTTCACACAGGCTATAAGTTACTATACTGACACTTCACACAGGCTATGAGTTACTATACTGACACTTCACACAGGCTATGAGTTACTATACTGACACTTCACACAGGCTATGAGTTACTATACTGACACTTCACACAGGCTATAAGTTACTATACTGACACTTCACACAGGCTATAAGTTACTATACTGACACTTCACACAGGCTATGAGTTACTATACTGACACTTCACACAGGCTATGAGTTACTATACTGACACTTCACACAGGCTATGAGTTACTATACTGACACTTCACACAGGCTATAAGTTACTATACTGACACTTCACACAGGCTATAAGTTACTATATTGACACTTCACACAGGCTATAAGTTACTATACTGACACTTCACACAGGCTATAAGTTACTATACTGACACTTCACACAGGCTATGAGTTACTATACTGACACTTCACACAGGCTATAAGTTACTATACTGACACTTCACACAGGCTATAAGTTACTATACTGACACTTCACACAGGCTATAAGTTACTATACTGACACTTCACACAGGCTATAAGTTACTATACTGACACTTCACACAGGCTATGAGTTACTATACTGACACTTCACACAGGCTATGAGTTACTATACTGACACTTCACACAGGCTATGAGTTACTATACTGACACTTCACACAGGCTATGAGTTACTATACTGACACTTCACACAGGCTATGAGTTACTATACTGACACTTCACACAGGCTATAAGTTACTATACTGACACTTCACACAGGCTATAAGTTACTATACTGACACTTCACACAGGCTATAAGTTACTATACTGACACTTCACACAGGCTATGAGTTACTATACTGACACTTCACACAGGCTATGAGTTACTATACTGACACTTCACACAGGCTATGAGTTACTATACTGACACTTCACACAGGCTATGAGTTACTATACTGACACTTCACACAGGCTATAAGTTACTATACTGACACTTCACACAGGCTATAAGTTACTATACTGACACTTCACACAGGCTATGAGTTACTATACTGACACTTCACACAGGCTATGAGTTACTATACTGACACTTCACACAGGCTATGAGTTACTATACTGACACTTCACACAGGCTATGAGTTACTATACTGACACTTCACACAGGCTATAAGTTACTATACTGACACTTCACACAGGCTATAAGTTACTATACTGACACTTCACACAGGCTATGAGTTACTATACTGACACTTCACACAGGCTATAAGTTACTATACTGACACTTCACACAGGCTATGAGTTACTATACTGACACTTCACACAGGCTATAAGTTACTATACTGACACTTCACACAGGCTATGAGTTACTATACTGACACTTCACACAGGCTATGAGTTACTATACTGACACTTCACACAGGCTATAAGTTACTATACTGACACTTCACACAGGCTATAAGTTACTATACTGACACTTCACACAGGCTATGAGTTACTATACTGACACTTCACACAGGCTATAAGTTACTATACTGACACTTCACACAGGCTATAAGTTACTATACTGACACTTCACACAGGCTATAAGTTACTATACTGACACTTCACACAGGCTATAAGTTACTATACTGACACTTCACACAGGCTATAAGTTACTATACTGACACTTCACACAGGCTATGAGTTACTATACTGACACTTCACACAGGCTATGAGTTACTATACTGACACTTCACACAGGCTATAAGTTACTATACTGACACTTCACACAGGCTATAAGTTACTATACTGACACTTCACACAGGCTATAAGTTACTATACTGACACTTCACACAGGCTATAAGTTACTATACTGACACTTCACACAGGCTATAAGTTACTATACTGACACTTCACACAGGCTATGAGTTACTATATTGACACTTCACACAGGCTATAAGTTACTATACTGACACTTCACACAGGCTATAAGTTACTATACTGACACTTCACACAGGCTATAAGTTACTATACTGACACTTCACACAGGCTATAAGTTACTATACTGACACTTCACACAGGCTATAAGTTACTATACTGACACTTCACACAGGCTATAAGTTACTATACTGACACTTCACACAGGCTATAAGTTACTATACTGACACTTCACACAGGCTATGAGTTACTATACTGACACTTCACACAGGCTATGAGTTACTATACTGACACTTCACACAGGCTATAAGTTACTATACTGACACTTCACACAGGCTATGAGTTACTATACTGACACTTCACACAGGCTATGAGTTACTATACTGACATCTTCACACAGGCTATAAGTTACTATACTGACACTTCACACAGGCTATGAGTTACTATACTGACACTTCACACAGGCTATGAGTTACTATACTGACACTTCACACAGGCTATAAGTTACTATACTGACACTTCACACAGGCTATAAGTTACTATACTGACACTTCACACAGGCTATGAGTTACTATACTGACACTTCACACAGGCTATGAGTTACTATACTGACACTTCACACAGGCTATGAGTTACTATACTGACACTTCACACAGGCTATGAGTTACTATACTGACACTTCACACAGGCTATAAGTTACTATACTGACACTTCACACAGGCTATAAGTTACTATACTGACACTTCACACAGGCTATACGTTACTATACTGACACTTCACACAGGCTATGAGTTACTATACTGACACTTCACACAGGCTATGAGTTACTATACTGACACTTCACACAGGCTATAAGTTACTATACTGACACTTCACACAGGCTATAAGTTACTATACTGACACTTCACACAGGCTATGAGTTACTATACTGACACTTCACACAGGCTATAAGTTACTATACTGACACTTCACACAGGCTATGAGTTACTATACTGACACTTCACACAGGCTATGAGTTACTATACTGACACTTCACACAGGCTATAAGTTACTATACTGACACTTCACACAGGCTATAAGTTACTATACTGACACTTCACACAGGCTATAAGTTACTATACTGACACTTCACACAGGCTATGAGTTACTATACTGACACTTCACACAGGCTATGAGTTACTATACTGACACTTCACACAGGCTATAAGTTACTATACTGACACTTCACACAGGCTATAAGTTACTATACTGACACTTCACACAGGCTATAAGTTACTTAGACACTTCACACAGGCTATAAGTTACTATACTGACACTTCACACAGGCTATAAGTTACTATACTGACACTTCACACAGGCTATAAGTTACTATACTGACACTTCACACAGGCTATAAGTTACTATACTGACACTTCACACAGGCTATAAGTTACTATACTGACACTTCACACAGGCTATAAGTTACTATACTGACACTTCACACAGGCTATGAGTTACTATACTGACACTTCACACAGGCTATAAGTTACTATACTGACACTTCACACAGGCTATAAGTTACTATACTGACACTTCACACAGGCTATAAGTTACTATACTGACACTTCACACAGGCTATGAGTTACTATACTGACACTTCACACAGGCTATAAGTTACTATACTGACACTTCACACAGGCTATAAGTTACTATACTGACACTTCACACAGGCTATGAGTTACTATACTGACACTTCACACAGGCTATAAGTTACTATACTGACACTTCACACAGGCTATGAGTTACTATACTGACACTTCACACAGGCTATAAGTTACTATACTGACACTTCACACAGGCTATGAGTTACTATACTGACACTTCACACAGGCTATAAGTTACTATACTGACACTTCACACAGGCTATAAGTTACTATACTGACACTTCACACAGGCTATAAGTTACTATACTGACACTTCACACAGGCTATAAGTTACTATACTGACACTTCACACAGGCTATAAGTTACTATACTGACACTTCACACAGGCTATGAGTTACTATACTGACACTTCACACAGGCTATGAGTTACTATACTGACACTTCACACAGGCTATGAGTTACTATACTGACACTTCACACAGGCTATGAGTTACTATACTGACACTTCACACAGGCTATAAGTTACTATACTGACACTTCACACAGGCTATAAGTTACTATACTGACACTTCACACAGGCTATGAGTTACTATACTGACACTTCACACAGGCTATGAGTTACTATACTGACACTTCACACAGGCTATAAGTTACTATACTGACACTTCACACAGGCTATAAGTTACTATACTGACACTTCACACAGGCTATAAGTTACTATACTGACACTTCACACAGGCTATAAGTTACTATACTGACACTTCACACAGGCTATGAGTTACTATACTGACACTTCACACAGGCTATAAGTTACTATACTGACACTTCACACAGGCTATAAGTTACTATACTGACACTTCACACAGGCTATAAGTTACTATACTGACACTTCACACAGGCTATAAGTTACTATACTGACACTTCACACAGGCTATAAGTTACTATACTGACACTTCACACAGGCTATAAGTTACTATACTGACACTTCACACAGGCTATGAGTTACTATACTGACACTTCACACAGGCTATAAGTTACTATACTGACACTTCACACAGGCTATAAGTTACTATACTGACACTTCACACAGGCTATAAGTTACTATACTGACACTTCACACAGGCTATAAGTTACTATACTGACACTTCACACAGGCTATAAGTTACTATACTGACACTTCACACAGGCTATAAGTTACTATACTGACACTTCACACAGGCTATAAGTTACTATACTGACACTTCACACAGGCTATGAGTTACTATACTGACACTTCACACAGGCTATGAGTTACTATACTGACACTTCACACAGGCTATAAGTTACTATACTGACACTTCACACAGGCTATGAGTTACTATACTGACACTTCACACAGGCTATAAGTTACTATACTGACACTTCACACAGGCTATAAGTTACTATACTGACACTTCACACAGGCTATAAGTTACTATACTGACACTTCACACAGGCTATAAGTTACTATACTGACACTTCACACAGGCTATAAGTTACTATACTGACACTTCACACAGGCTATAAGTTACTATACTGACACTTCACACAGGCTATGAGTTACTATACTGACACTTCACACAGGCTATAAGTTACTATACTGACACTTCACACAGGCTATAAGTTACTATACTGACACTTCACACAGGCTATAAGTTACTATACTGACACTTCACACAGGCTATGAGTTACTATACTGACACTTCACACAGGCTATGAGTTACTATACTGACACTTCACACAGGCTATAAGTTACTATACTGACACTTCACACAGGCTATGAGTTACTATACTGACACTTCACACAGGCTATAAGTTACTATACTGACACTTCACACAGGCTATAAGTTACTATACTGACACTTCACACAGGCTATAAGTTACTATACTGACACTTCACACAGGCTATGAGTTACTATACTGACACTTCACACAGGCTATAAGTTACTATACTGACACTTCACACAGGCTATAAGTTACTATACTGACACTTCACACAGGCTATAAGTTACTATACTGACACTTCACACAGGCTATGAGTTACTATACTGACACTTCACACAGGCTATAAGTTACTATACTGACACTTCACACAGGCTATGAGTTACTATACTGACACTTCACACAGGCTATAAGTTACTATACTGACACTTCACACAGGCTATGAGTTACTATACTGACACTTCACACAGGCTATGAGTTACTATACTGACACTTCACACAGGCTATAAGTTACTATACTGACACTTCACACAGGCTATGAGTTACTATACTGACACTTCACACAGGCTATAAGTTACTATACTGACACTTCACACAGGCTATGAGTTACTATACTGACACTTCACACAGGCTATGAGTTACTATACTGACACTTCACACAGGCTATAAGTTACTATACTGACACTTCACACAGGCTATGAGTTACTATACTGACACTTCACACAGGCTATAAGTTACTATACTGACACTTCACACAGGCTATAAGTTACTATACTGACACTTCACACAGGCTATAAGTTACTATACTGACACTTCACACAGGCTATAAGTTACTATACTGACACTTCACACAGGCTATAAGTTACTATACTGACACTTCACACAGGCTATGAGTTACTATACTGACACTTCACACAGGCTATGAGTTACTATACTGACACTTCACACAGGCTATAAGTTACTATACTGACACTTCACACAGGCTATAAGTTACTATACTGACACTTCACACAGGCTATAAGTTACTATACTGACACTTCACACAGGCTATGAGTTACTATACTGACACTTCACACAGGCTATACGTTACTATACTGACACTTCACACAGGCTATGAGTTACTATACTGACACTTCACACAGGCTATGAGTTACTATACTGACACTTCACACAGGCTATAAGTTACTATACTGACACTTCACACAGGCTATGAGTTACTATACTGACACTTCACACAGGCTATAAGTTACTATACTGACACTTCACACAGGCTATGAGTTACTATACTGACACTTCACACAGGCTATAAGTTACTATACTGACACTTCACACAGGCTATAAGTTACTATACTGACACTTCACACAGGCTATGAGTTACTATACTGACACTTCACACAGGCTATAAGTTACTATACTGACACTTCACACAGGCTATAAGTTACTATACTGACACTTCACACAGGCTATAAGTTACTATACTGACACTTCACACAGGCTATGAGTTACTATACTGACACTTCACACAGGCTATGAGTTACTATACTGACACTTCACACAGGCTATAAGTTACTATACTGACACTTCACACAGGCTATGAGTTACTATACTGACACTTCACACAGGCTAGTTACTATACTGACACTTCACACAGGCTATAAGTTACTATACTGACACTTCACACAGGCTATAAGTTACTATACTGACACTTCACACAGGCTATGAGTTACTATACTGACACTTCACACAGGCTATAAGTTACTATACTGACACTTCACACAGGCTATAAGTTACTATACTGACACTTCACACAGGCTATAAGTTACTATACTGACACTTCACACAGGCTATAAGTTACTATACTGACACTTCACACAGGCTATAAGTTACTATACTGACACTTCACACAGGCTATAAGTTACTATACTGACACTTCACACAGGCTATGAGTTACTATACTGACACTTCACACAGGCTATAAGTTACTATACTGACACTTCACACAGGCTATAAGTTACTATACTGACACTTCACACAGGCTATGAGTTACTATACTGACACTTCACACAGGCTATAAGTTATATACTGACACTTCACACAGGCTATAAGTTACTATACTGACACTTCACACAGGCTATGAGTTACTATACTGACACTTCACACAGGCTATAAGTTACTATACTGACACTTCACACAGGCTATAAGTTACTATACTGACACTTCACACAGGCTATAAGTTACTATACTGACACTTCACACAGGCTATGAGTTACTATACTGACACTTCACACAGGCTATGAGTTACTATACTGACACTTCACACAGGCTATAAGTTACTATACTGACACTTCACACAGGCTATAAGTTACTATACTGACACTTCACACAGGCTATAAGTTACTATACTGACACTTCACACAGGCTATAAGTTACTATACTGACACTTCACACAGGCTATGAGTTACTATACTGACACTTCACACAGGCTATGAGTTACTATACTGACACTTCACACAGGCTATGAGTTACTATACTGACACTTCACACAGGCTATAAGTTACTATACTGACACTTCACACAGGCTATAAGTTACTATACTGACACTTCACACAGGCTATGAGTTACTATACTGACACTTCACACAGGCTATAAGTTACTATACTGACACTTCACACAGGCTATAAGTTACTATACTGACACTTCACACAGGCTATAAGTTACTATACTGACACTTCACACAGGCTATAAGTTACTATACTGACACTTCACACAGGCTATAAGTTACTATATTGACACTTCACACAGGCTATGAGTTACTATACTGACACTTCACACAGGCTATAAGTTACTATACTGACACTTCACACAGGCTATAAGTTACTATAGTGACACTTCACACAGGCTATGAGTTACTATACTGACACTTCACACAGGCTATAAGTTACTATACTGACACTTCACACAGGCTATACGTTACTATACTGACACTTCACACAGGCTATACGTTACTATACTGACACTTCACACAGGCTATGAGTTACTATACTGACACTTCACACAGGCTATGAGTTACTATACTGACACTTCACACAGGCTATAAGTTACTATACTGACACTTCACACAGGCTATAAGTTACTATACTGACACTTCACACAGGCTATGAGTTACTATATTGACACATCTTCACACAGGCTATAAGTTACTATACTGACACTTCACACAGGCTATGAGTTACTATACTGACACTTCACACAGGCTATGAGTTACTATACTGACACTTCACACAGGCTATAAGTTACTATACTGACACTTCACACAGGCTATAAGTTACTATACTGACACTTCACACAGGCTATAAGTTACTATACTGACACTTCACACAGGCTATGAGTTACTATACTGACACTTCACACAGGCTATAAGTTACTATACTGACACTTCACACAGGCTATAAGTTACTATACTGACACTTCACACAGGCTATGAGTTACTATACTGACACTTCACACAGGCTATAAGTTACTATACTGACACTTCACACAGGCTATAAGTTACTATACTGACACTTCACACAGGCTATAAGTTACTATACTGACACTTCACACAGGCTATAAGTTACTATACTGACACTTCACACAGGCTATAAGTTACTATACTGACACTTCACACAGGCTATGAGTTACTATACTGACACTTCACACAGGCTATAAGTTACTATACTGACACTTCACACAGGCTATAAGTTACTATACTGACACTTCACACAGGCTATAAGTTACTATACTGACACTTCACACAGGCTATAAGTTACTATACTGACACTTCACACAGGCTATAAGTTACTATACTGACACTTCACACAGGCTATAAGTTACTATACTGACACTTCACACAGGCTATAAGTTACTATACTGACACTTCACACAGGCTATAAGTTACTATACTGACACTTCACACAGGCTATAAGTTACTATACTGACACTTCACACAGGCTATAAGTTACTATACTGACACTTCACACAGGCTATAAGTTACTATACTGACACTTCACACAGGCTATAAGTTACTATACTGACACTTCACACAGGCTATAAGTTACTATACTGACACTTCACACAGGCTATGAGTTACTATACTGACACTTCACACAGGCTATAAGTTACTATACTGACACTTCACACAGGCTATAAGTTACTATACTGACACTTCACACAGGCTATAAGTTACTATACTGACACTTCACACAGGCTATGAGTTACTATACTGACACTTCACACAGGCTATGAGTTACTATACTGACACTTCACACAGGCTATAAGTTACTATACTGACACTTCACACAGGCTATAAGTTACTATACTGACACTTCACACAGGCTATGAGTTACTATACTGACACTTCACACAGGCTATAAGTTACTATACTGACACTTCACACAGGCTATAAGTTACTATACTGACACTTCACACAGGCTATGAGTTACTATACTGACACTTCACACAGGCTATGAGTTACTATACTGACACTTCACACAGGCTATAAGTTACTATACTGACACTTCACACAGGCTATAAGTTACTATACTGACACTTCACACAGGCTATAAGTTACTATATTGACACTTCACACAGGCTATAAGTTACTATACTGACACTTCACACAGGCTATGAGTTACTATACTGACACTTCACACAGGCTATAAGTTACTATACTGACACTTCACACAGGCTATAAGTTACTATACTGACACTTCACACAGGCTATAAGTTACTATACTGACACTTCACACAGGCTATAAGTTACTATACTGACACTTCACACAGGCTATGAGTTACTATACTGACACTTCACACAGGCTATGAGTTACTATACTGACACTTCACACAGGCTATAAGTTACTATACTGACACTTCACACAGGCTATAAGTTACTATACTGACACTTCACACAGGCTATAAGTTACTATACTGACACTTCACACAGGCTATAAGTTACTATACTGACACTTCACACAGGCTATAAGTTACTATACTGACACTTCACACAGGCTATAAGTTACTATACTGACACTTCACACAGGCTATAAGTTACTATACTGACACTTCACACAGGCTATGAGTTACTATACTGACACTTCACACAGGCTATAAGTTACTATACTGACACTTCACACAGGCTATAAGTTACTATACTGACACTTCACACAGGCTATAAGTTACTATACTGACACTTCACACAGGCTATAAGTTACTATACTGACACTTCACACAGGCTATAAGTTACTATACTGACACTTCACACAGGCTATAAGTTACTATACTGACACTTCACACAGGCTATGAGTTACTATACTGACACTTCACACAGGCTATAAGTTACTATACTGACACTTCACACAGGCTATAAGTTACTATACTGACACTTCACACAGGCTATGAGTTACTATATTGACACTTCACACAGGCTATAAGTTACTATACTGACACTTCACACAGGCTATAAGTTACTATACTGACACTTCACACAGGCTATGAGTTACTATACTGACACTTCACACAGGCTATAAGTTACTATACTGACACTTCACACAGGCTATAAGTTACTATACTGACACTTCACACAGGCTATAAGTTACTATACTGACACTTCACACAGGCTATAAGTTACTATACTGACACTTCACACAGGCTATAAGTTACTATACTGACACTTCACACAGGCTATAAGTTACTATACTGACACTTCACACAGGCTATAAGTTACTATACTGACACTTCACACAGGCTATAAGTTACTATACTGACACTTCACACAGGCTATAAGTTACTATACTGACACTTCACACAGGCTATAAGTTACTATACTGACACTTCACACAGGCTATGAGTTACTATACTGACACTTCACACAGGCTATAAGTTACTATACTGACACTTCACACAGGCTATAAGTTACTATACTGACACTTCACACAGGCTATGAGTTACTATACTGACACTTCACACAGGCTATAAGTTACTATACTGACACTTCACACAGGCTATAAGTTACTATACTGACACTTCACACAGGCTATAAGTTACTATACTGACACTTCACACAGGCTATAAGTTACTATACTGACACTTCACACAGGCTATAAGTTACTATACTGACACTTCACACAGGCTATAAGTTACTATACTGACACTTCACACAGGCTATAAGTTACTATACTGACACTTCACACAGGCTATAAGTTACTATACTGACACTTCACACAGGCTATAAGTTACTATACTGACACTTCACACAGGCTATGAGTTACTATACTGACACTTCACACAGGCTATAAGTTACTATACTGACACTTCACACAGGCTATAAGTTACTATACTGACACTTCACACAGGCTATAAGTTACTATACTGACACTTCACACAGGCTATAAGTTACTATACTGACACTTCACACAGGCTATGAGTTACTATACTGACACTTCACACAGGCTATAAGTTACTATACTGACACTTCACACAGGCTATGAGTTACTATACTGACACTTCACACAGGCTATAAGTTACTATACTGACACTTCACACAGGCTATGAGTTACTATACTGACACTTCACACAGGCTATAAGTTACTATACTGACACTTCACACAGGCTATAAGTTACTATACTGACACTTCACACAGGCTATAAGTTACTATACTGACACTTCACACAGGCTATAAGTTACTATACTGACACTTCACACAGGCTATAAGTTACTATACTGACACTTCACACAGGCTATAAGTTACTATACTGACACTTCACACAGGCTATAAGTTACTATACTGACACTTCACACAGGCTATGAGTTACTATACTGACACTTCACACAGGCTATAAGTTACTATACTGACACTTCACACAGGCTATAAGTTACTATACTGACACTTCACACAGGCTATAAGTTACTATACTGACACTTCACACAGGCTATGAGTTACTATACTGACACTTCACACAGGCTATAAGTTACTATACTGACACTTCACACAGGCTATAAGTTACTATACTGACACTTCACACAGGCTATAAGTTACTATACTGACACTTCACACAGGCTATGAGTTACTATACTGACACTTCACACAGGCTATAAGTTACTATACTGACACTTCACACAGGCTATGAGTTACTATACTGACACTTCACACAGGCTATAAGTTACTATACTGACACTTCACACAGGCTATAAGTTACTATACTGACACTTCACACAGGCTATAAGTTACTATACTGACACTTCACACAGGCTATAAGTTACTATACTGACACTTCACACAGGCTATAAGTTACTATACTGACACTTCACACAGGCTATAAGTTACTATACTGACACTTCACACAGGCTATGAGTTACTATACTGACACTTCACACAGGCTATGAGTTACTATACTGACACTTCACACAGGCTATAAGTTACTATACTGACACTTCACACAGGCTATGAGTTACTATACTGACACTTCACACAGGCTATAAGTTACTATACTGACACTTCACACAGGCTATAAGTTACTATACTGACACTTCACACAGGCTATGAGTTACTATACTGACACTTCACACAGGCTATGAGTTACTATACTGACACTTCACACAGGCTATAAGTTACTATACTGACACTTCACACAGGCTATAAGTTACTATACTGACACTTCACACAGGCTATAAGTTACTATACTGACACTTCACACAGGCTATAAGTTACTATACTGACACTTCACACAGGCTATAAGTTACTATACTGACACTTCACACAGGCTATAAGTTACTATACTGACACTTCACACAGGCTATAAGTTACTATACTGACACTTCACACAGGCTATAAGTTACTATACTGACACTTCACACAGGCTATAAGTTACTATACTGACACTTCACACAGGCTATAAGTTACTATACTGACACTTCACACAGGCTATGAGTTACTATACTGACACTTCACACAGGCTATAAGTTACTATACTGACACTTCACACAGGCTATAAGTTACTATACTGACACTTCACACAGGCTATAAGTTACTATACTGACACTTCACACAGGCTATAAGTTACTATACTGACACTTCACACAGGCTATAAGTTACTATACTGACACTTCACACAGGCTATAAGTTACTATACTGACACTTCACACAGGCTATGAGTTACTATACTGACACTTCACACAGGCTATAAGTTACTATACTGACACTTCACACAGGCTATAAGTTACTATACTGACACTTCACACAGGCTATAAGTTACTATACTGACACTTCACACAGGCTATAAGTTACTATACTGACACTTCACACAGGCTATAAGTTACTATACTGACACTTCACACAGGCTATAAGTTACTATACTGACACTTCACACAGGCTATAAGTTACTATACTGACACTTCACACAGGCTATAAGTTACTATACTGACACTTCACACAGGCTATAAGTTACTATACTGACACTTCACACAGGCTATAAGTTACTATACTGACACTTCACACAGGCTATAAGTTACTATACTGACACTTCACACAGGCTATAAGTTACTATACTGACACTTCACACAGGCTATAAGTTACTATACTGACACTTCACACAGGCTATAAGTTACTATACTGACACTTCACACAGGCTATAAGTTACTATACTGACACTTCACACAGGCTATAAGTTACTATACTGACACTTCACACAGGCTATAAGTTACTATACTGACACTTCACACAGGCTATAAGTTACTATACTGACACTTCACACAGGCTATAAGTTACTATACTGACACTTCACACAGGCTATAAGTTACTATACTGACACTTCACACAGGCTATAAGTTACTATACTGACACTTCACACAGGCTATAAGTTACTATACTGACACTTCACACAGGCTATAAGTTACTATACTGACACTTCACACAGGCTATAAGTTACTATACTGACACTTCACACAGGCTATAAGTTACTATACTGACACTTCACACAGGCTATGAGTTACTATACTGACACTTCACACAGGCTATAAGTTACTATACTGACACTTCACACAGGCTATAAGTTACTATACTGACACTTCACACAGGCTATGAGTTACTATACTGACACTTCACACAGGCTATAAGTTACTATACTGACACTTCACACAGGCTATGAGTTACTATACTGACACTTCACACAGGCTATGAGTTACTATACTGACACTTCACACAGGCTATAAGTTACTATACTGACACTTCACACAGGCTATAAGTTACTATACTGACACTTCACACAGGCTATAAGTTACTATACTGACACTTCACACAGGCTATAAGTTACTATACTGACACTTCACACAGGCTATAAGTTACTATACTGACACTTCACACAGGCTATGAGTTACTATACTGACACTTCACACAGGCTATGAGTTACTATACTGACACTTCACACAGGCTATAAGTTACTATACTGACACTTCACACAGGCTATAAGTTACTATACTGACACTTCACACAGGCTATAAGTTACTATACTGACACTTCACACAGGCTATAAGTTACTATACTGACACTTCACACAGGCTATAAGTTACTATACTGACACTTCACACAGGCTATGAGTTACTATACTGACACTTCACACAGGCTATAAGTTACTATACTGACACTTCACACAGGCTATAAGTTACTATACTGACACTTCACACAGGCTATGAGTTACTATACTGACACTTCACACAGGCTATAAGTTACTATACTGACACTTCACACAGGCTATAAGTTACTATACTGACACTTCACACAGGCTATGAGTTACTATACTGACACTTCACACAGGCTATAAGTTACTATACTGACACTTCACACAGGCTATAAGTTACTATACTGACACTTCACACAGGCTATAAGTTACTATACTGACACTTCACACAGGCTATAAGTTACTATACTGACACTTCACACAGGCAAGTTACTATACTGACACTTCACACAGGCTATAAGTTACTATACTGACACTTCACACAGGCTATAAGTTACTATACTGACACTTCACACAGGCTATAAGTTACTATACTGACACTTCACACAGGCTATAAGTTACTATACTGACACTTCACACAGGCTATAGTACTATTGACCTTACACTAAGTTACTATACTGACACTTCACACAGGCTATAAGTTACTATACTGACACTTCACACAGGCTATAAGTTACTATACTGACACTTCACACAGGCTATAAGTTACTATACTGACACTTCACACAGGCTATAAGTTACTATACTGACACTTCACACAGGCTATAAGTTACTATACTGACACTTCACACAGGCTATAAGTTACTATACTGACACTTCACACAGGCTATAAGTTACTATACTGACACTTCACACAGGCTATGAGTTACTATACTGACACTTCACACAGGCTATAAGTTACTATACTGACACTTCACACAGGCTATAAGTTACTATACTGACACTTCACACAGGCTATAAGTTACTATACTGACACTTCACACAGGCTATAAGTTACTATACTGACACTTCACACAGGCTATAAGTTACTATACTGACACTTCACACAGGCTATAAGTTACTATACTGACACTTCACACAGGCTATAAGTTACTATACTGACACTTCACACAGGCTATGAGTTACTATACTGACACTTCACACAGGCTATAAGTTACTATACTGACACTTCACACAGGCTATAAGTTACTATACTGACACTTCACACAGGCTATGAGTTACTATACTGACACTTCACACAGGCTATAAGTTACTATACTGACACTTCACACAGGCTATAAGTTACTATACTGACACTTCACACAGGCTATGAGTTACTATACTGACACTTCACACAGGCTATAAGTTACTATACTGACACTTCACACAGGCTATAAGTTACTATACTGACACTTCACACAGGCTATGAGTTACTATACTGACACTTCACACAGGCTATGAGTTACTATACTGACACTTCACACAGGCTATAAGTTACTATACTGACACTTCACACAGGCTATAAGTTACTATACTGACACTTCACACAGGCTATGAGTTACTATACTGACACTTCACACAGGCTATAAGTTACTATACTGACACTTCACACAGGCTATAAGTTACTATACTGACACTTCACACAGGCTATAAGTTACTATACTGACACTTCACACAGGCTATAAGTTACTATACTGACACTTCACACAGGCTATAAGTTACTATACTGACACTTCACACAGGCTATAAGTTACTATACTGACACTTCACACAGGCTATAAGTTACTATACTGACACTTCACACAGGCTATAAGTTACTATACTGACACTTCACACAGGCTATAAGTTACTATACTGACACTTCACACAGGCTATAAGTTACTATACTGACACTTCACACAGGCTATAAGTTACTATACTGACACTTCACACAGGCTATAAGTTACTATACTGACACTTCACACAGGCTATGAGTTACTATACTGACACTTCACACAGGCTATGAGTTACTATACTGACACTTCACACAGGCTATAAGTTACTATACTGACACTTCACACAGGCTATAAGTTACTATACTGACACTTCACACAGGCTATGAGTTACTATACTGACACTTCACACAGGCTATAAGTTACTATACTGACACTTCACACAGGCTATAAGTTACTATACTGACACTTCACACAGGCTATGAGTTACTATACTGACACTTCACACAGGCTATAAGTTACTATACTGACACTTCACACAGGCTATGAGTTACTATACTGACACTTCACACAGGCTATAAGTTACTATACTGACACTTCACACAGGCTATAAGTTACTATACTGACACTTCACACAGGCTATAAGTTACTATACTGACACTTCACACAGGCTATAAGTTACTATACTGACACTTCACACAGGCTATGAGTTACTATACTGACACTTCACACAGGCTATAAGTTACTATACTGACACTTCACACAGGCTATAAGTTACTATACTGACACTTCACACAGGCTATAAGTTACTATACTGACACTTCACACAGGCTATAAGTTACTATACTGACACTTCACACAGGCTATAAGTTACTATACTGACACTTCACACAGGCTATAAGTTACTATACTGACACTTCACACAGGCTATGAGTTACTATACTGACACTTCACACAGGCTATAAGTTACTATACTGACACTTCACACAGGCTATAAGTTACTATACTGACACTTCACACAGGCTATAAGTTACTATACTGACACTTCACACAGGCTATAAGTTACTATACTGACACTTCACACAGGCTATAAGTTACTATACTGACACTTCACACAGGCTATAAGTTACTATACTGACACTTCACACAGGCTATAAGTTACTATACTGACACTTCACACAGGCTATAAGTTACTATACTGACACTTCACACAGGCTATAAGTTACTATACTGACACTTCACACAGGCTATGAGTTACTATACTGACACTTCACACAGGCTATAAGTTACTATACTGACACTTCACACAGGCTATAAGTTACTATACTGACACTTCACACAGGCTATAAGTTACTATACTGACACTTCACACAGGCTATAAGTTACTATACTGACACTTCACACAGGCTATAAGTTACTATACTGACACTTCACACAGGCTATAAGTTACTATACTGACACTTCACACAGGCTATAAGTTACTATACTGACACTTTCACACAGGCTATAAGTTACTATACTGACACTTCACACAGGCTATAAGTTACTATACTGACACTTCACACAGGCTATAAGTTACTATACTGACACTTCACACAGGCTATAAGTTACTATACTGACACTTCACACAGGCTATAAGTTACTATACTGACACTTCACACAGGCTATGAGTTACTATACTGACACTTCACACAGGCTATGAGTTACTATACTGACACTTCACACAGGCTATAAGTTACTATACTGACACTTCACACAGGCTATAAGTTACTATACTGACACTTCACACAGGCTATAAGTTACTATACTGACACTTCACACAGGCTATGAGTTACTATACTGACACTTCACACAGGCTATGAGTTACTATACTGACACTTCACACAGGCTATAAGTTACTATACTGACACTTCACACAGGCTATAAGTTACTATACTGACACTTCACACAGGCTATAAGTTACTATACTGACACTTCACACAGGCTATAAGTTACTATACTGACACTTCACACAGGCTATAAGTTACTATACTGACACTTCACACAGGCTATAAGTTACTATACTGACACTTCACACAGGCTATAAGTTACTATACTGACACTTCACACAGGCTATAAGTTACTATACTGACACTTCACACAGGCTATAAGTTACTATACTGACACTTCACACAGGCTATAAGTTACTATACTGACACTTCACACAGGCTATAAGTTACTATACTGACACTTCACACAGGCTATAAGTTACTATACTGACACTTCACACAGGCTATAAGTTACTATACTGACACTTCACACAGGCTATAAGTTACTATACTGACACTTCACACAGGCTATAAGTTACTATACTGACACTTCACACAGGCTATGAGTTACTATACTGACACTTCACACAGGCTATAAGTTACTATACTGACACTTCACACAGGCTATAAGTTACTATACTGACACTTCACACAGGCTATGAGTTACTATACTGACACTTCACACAGGCTATAAGTTACTATACTGACACTTCACACAGGCTATAAGTTACTATACTGACACTTCACACAGGCTATAAGTTACTATACTGACACTTCACACAGGCTATAAGTTACTATACTGACACTTCACACAGGCTATAAGTTACTATACTGACACTTCACACAGGCTATAAGTTACTATACTGACACTTCACACAGGCTATGAGTTACTATACTGACACTTCACACAGGCTATAAGTTACTATACTGACACTTCACACAGGCTATAAGTTACTATACTGACACTTCACACAGGCTATAAGTTACTATACTGACACTTCACACAGGCTATAAGTTACTATACTGACACTTCACACAGGCTATAAGTTACTATACTGACACTTCACACAGGCTATAAGTTACTATACTGACACTTCACACAGGCTATAAGTTACTATACTGACACTTCACACAGGCTATAAGTTACTATACTGACACTTCACACAGGCTATGAGTTACTATACTGACACTTCACACAGGCTATAAGTTACTATACTGACACTTCACACAGGCTATAAGTTACTATACTGACACTTCACACAGGCTATGAGTTACTATACTGACACTTCACACAGGCTATAAGTTACTATACTGACACTTCACACAGGCTATAAGTTACTATACTGACACTTCACACAGGCTATAAGTTACTATACTGACACTTCACACAGGCTATAAGTTACTATACTGACACTTCACACAGGCTATAAGTTACTATACTGACACTTCACACAGGCTATAAGTTACTATACTGACACTTCACACAGGCTATAAGTTACTATACTGACACTTCACACAGGCTATGAGTTACTATACTGACACTTCACACAGGCTATGAGTTACTATACTGACACTTCACACAGGCTATACGTTACTATACTGACACTTCACACAGGCTATGAGTTACTATACTGACACTTCACACAGGCTATGAGTTACTATATTGACACATCTTCACACAGGCTATAAGTTACTATACTGACACTTCACACAGGCTATAAGTTACTATACTGACACTTCACACAGGCTATAAGTTACTATACTGACACTTCACACAGGCTATAAGTTACTATACTGACACTTCACACAGGCTATAAGTTACTATACTGACACTTCACACAGGCTATAAGTTACTATACTGACACTTCACACAGGCTATAAGTTACTATACTGACACTTCACACAGGCTATAAGTTACTATACTGACACTTCACACAGGCTATAAGTTACTATACTGACACTTCACACAGGCTATAAGTTACTATACTGACACTTCACACAGGCTATAAGTTACTATACTGACACTTCACACAGGCTATAAGTTACTATACTGACACTTCACACAGGCTATAAGTTACTA
The DNA here is from genome assembly GCF_020615455.1 of Coregonus clupeaformis. Classification (NCBI taxonomy): domain Eukaryota; kingdom Metazoa; phylum Chordata; class Actinopteri; order Salmoniformes; family Salmonidae; genus Coregonus; species Coregonus clupeaformis. Next base: position 32,587,435 of record NC_059226.1, on the reverse strand, counting down.
TACTGACACTTCACACAGGCTATAAGTTACTATACTGACACTTCACACAGGCTATAAGTTACTATACTGACACTTCACACAGGCTATAAGTTACTATACTGACACTTCACACAGGCTATAAGTTACTATACTGACACTTCACACAGGCTATAAGTTACTATACTGACACTTCACACAGGCTATAAGTTACTATACTGACACTTCACACAGGCTATAAGTTACTATACTGACACTTCACACAGGCTATAAGTTACTATACTGACACTTCACACAGGCTATAAGTTACTATACTGACACTTCACACAGGCTATAAGTTACTATACTGACACTTCACACAGGCTATAAGTTACTATACTGACACTTCACACAGGCTATAAGTTACTATACTGACACTTCACACAGGCTATAAGTTACTATACTGACACTTCACACAGGCTATGAGTTACTATACTGACACTTCACACAGGCTATAAGTTACTATACTGACACTTCACACAGGCTATAAGTTACTATACTGACACTTCACACAGGCTATAAGTTACTATACTGACACTTCACACAGGCTATAAGTTACTATATTGACACTTCACACAGGCTATAAGTTACTATACTGACACTTCACACAGGCTATGAGTTACTATACTGACACTTCACACAGGCTATAAGTTACTATACTGACACTTCACACAGGCTATAAGTTACTATACTGACACTTCACACAGGCTATAAGTTACTATACTGACACTTCACACAGGCTATGAGTTACTATACTGACACTTCACACAGGCTATAAGTTACTATACTGACACTTCACACAGGCTATAAGTTACTATACTGACACTTCACACAGGCTATAAGTTACTATACTGACACTTCACACAGGCTATAAGTTACTATACTGACACTTCACACAGGCTATAAGTTACTATACTGACACTTCACACAGGCTATAAGTTACTATACTGACACTTCACACAGGCTATAAGTTACTATACTGACACTTCACACAGGCTATAAGTTACTATACTGACACTTCACACAGGCTATAAGTTACTATACTGACACTTCACACAGGCTATAAGTTACTATACTGACACTTCACACAGGCTATAAGTTACTATACTGACACTTCACACAGGCTATAAGTTACTATACTGACACTTCACACAGGCTATAAGTTACTATACTGACACTTCACACAGGCTATGAGTTACTATACTGACACTTCACACAGGCTATAAGTTACTATACTGACACTTCACACAGGCTATGAGTTACTATACTGACACTTCACACAGGCTATAAGTTACTATACTGACACTTCACACAGGCTATAAGTTACTATACTGACACTTCACACAGGCTATAAGTTACTATACTGACACTTCACACAGGCTATAAGTTACTATACTGACACTTCACACAGGCTATAAGTTACTATACTGACACTTCACACAGGCTATAAGTTACTATACTGACACTTCACACAGGCTATAAGTTACTATACTGACACTTCACACAGGCTATGAGTTACTATACTGACACTTCACACAGGCTATAAGTTACTATACTGACACTTCACACAGGCTATAAGTTACTATACTGACACTTCACACAGGCTATGAGTTACTATACTGACACTTCACACAGGCTATAAGTTACTATACTGACACTTCACACAGGCTATGAGTTACTATACTGACACTTCACACAGGCTATAAGTTACTATACTGACACTTCACACAGGCTATAAGTTACTATACTGACACTTCACACAGGCTATAAGTTACTATACTGACACTTCACACAGGCTATAAGTTACTATACTGACACTTCACACAGGCTATAAGTTACTATACTGACACTTCACACAGGCTATAAGTTACTATACTGACACTTCACACAGGCTATAAGTTACTATACTGACACTTCACACAGGCTATAAGTTACTATACTGACACTTCACACAGGCTATAAGTTACTATACTGACACTTCACACAGGCTATAAGTTACTATACTGACACTTCACACAGGCTATGAGTTACTATACTGACACTTCACACAGGCTATAAGTTACTATACTGACACTTCACACAGGCTATAAGTTACTATACTGACACTTCACACAGGCTATGAGTTACTATACTGACACTTCACACAGGCTATAAGTTACTATACTGACACTTCACACAGGCTATGAGTTACTATACTGACACTTCACACAGGCTATAAGTTACTATACTGACACTTCACACAGGCTATAAGTTACTATACTGACACTTCACACAGGCTATAAGTTACTATACTGACACTTCACACAGGCTATAAGTTACTATACTGACACTTCACACAGGCTATGAGTTACTATACTGACACTTCACACAGGCTATAAGTTACTATACTGACACTTCACACAGGCTATAAGTTACTATACTGACACTTCACACAGGCTATAAGTTACTATACTGACACTTCACACAGGCTATAAGTTACTATACTGACACTTCACACAGGCTATAAGTTACTATACTGACACTTCACACAGGCTATGAGTTACTATACTGACACTTCACACAGGCTATAAGTTACTATACTGACACTTCACACAGGCTATAAGTTACTATACTGACACTTCACACAGGCTATAAGTTACTATACTGACACTTCACACAGGCTATGAGTTACTATACTGACACTTCACACAGGCTATAAGTTACTATACTGACACTTCACACAGGCTATAAGTTACTATACTGACACTTCACACAGGCTATAAGTTACTATACTGACACTTCACACAGGCTATGAGTTACTATACTGACACTTCACACAGGCTATAAGTTACTATACTGACACTTCACACAGGCTATAAGTTACTATACTGACACTTCACACAGGCTATAAGTTACTATACTGACACTTCACACAGGCTATAAGTTACTATACTGACACTTCACACAGGCTATAAGTTACTATACTGACACTTCACACAGGCTATAAGTTACTATACTGACACTTCACACAGGCTATGAGTTACTATACTGACACTTCACACAGGCTATAAGTTACTATACTGACACTTCACACAGGCTATAAGTTACTATACTGACACTTCACACAGGCTATAAGTTACTATACTGACACTTCACACAGGCTATAAGTTACTATACTGACACTTCACACAGGCTATAAGTTACTATACTGACACTTCACACAGGCTATAAGTTACTATACTGACACTTCACACAGGCTATAAGTTACTATACTGACACTTCACACAGGCTATAAGTTACTATACTGACACTTCACACAGGCTATAAGTTACTATACTGACACTTCACACAGGCTATAAGTTACTATACTGACACTTCACACAGGCTATAAGTTACTATACTGACACTTCACACAGGCTATAAGTTACTATACTGACACTTCACACAGGCTATAAGTTACTATACTGACACTTCACACAGGCTATAAGTTACTATACTGACACTTCACACAGGCTATGAGTTACTATACTGACACTTCACACAGGCTATGAGTTACTATACTGACACTTCACACAGGCTATAAGTTACTATACTGACACTTCACACAGGCTATAAGTTACTATACTGACACTTCACACAGGCTATAAGTTACTATACTGACACTTCACACAGGCTATAAGTTACTATACTGACACTTCACACAGGCTATAAGTTACTATACTGACACTTCACACAGGCTATAAGTTACTATACTGACACTTCACACAGGCTATAAGTTACTATACTGACACTTCACACAGGCTATAAGTTACTATACTGACACTTCACACAGGCTATAAGTTACTATACTGACACTTCACACAGGCTATAAGTTACTATACTGACACTTCACACAGGCTATAAGTTACTATACTGACACTTCACACAGGCTATGAGTTACTATACTGACACTTCACACAGGCTATAAGTTACTATACTGACACTTCACACAGGCTATAAGTTACTATACTGACACTTCACACAGGCTATAAGTTACTATACTGACACTTCACACAGGCTATAAGTTACTATACTGACACTTCACACAGGCTATAAGTTACTATACTGACACTTCACACAGGCTATAAGTTACTATACTGACACTTCACACAGGCTATAAGTTACTATACTGACACTTCACACAGGCTATAAGTTACTATACTGACACTTCACACAGGCTATAAGTTACTATACTGACACTTCACACAGGCTATAAGTTACTATACTGACACTTCACACAGGCTATAAGTTACTATACTGACACTTCACACAGGCTATGAGTTACTATACTGACACTTCACACAGGCTATAAGTTACTATACTGACACTTCACACAGGCTATAAGTTACTATACTGACACTTCACACAGGCTATAAGTTACTATACTGACACTTCACACAGGCTATGAGTTACTATACTGACACTTCACACAGGCTATAAGTTACTATACTGACACTTCACACAGGCTATAAGTTACTATACTGACACTTCACACAGGCTATAAGTTACTATACTGACACTTCACACAGGCTATAAGTTACTATACTGACACTTCACACAGGCTATAAGTTACTATACTGACACTTCACACAGGCTATGAGTTACTATACTGACACTTCACACAGGCTATGAGTTACTATACTGACACTTCACACAGGCTATAAGTTACTATACTGACACTTCACACAGGCTATGAGTTACTATACTGACACTTCACACAGGCTATGAGTTACTATACTGACACTTCACACAGGCTATGAGTTACTATACTGACACTTCACACAGGCTATAAGTTACTATACTGACACTTCACACAGGCTATAAGTTACTATACTGACACTTCACACAGGCTATGAGTTACTATACTGACACTTCACACAGGCTATAAGTTACTATACTGACACTTCACACAGGCTATAAGTTACTATACTGACACTTCACACAGGCTATAAGTTACTATACTGACACTTCACACAGGCTATAAGTTACTATACTGACACTTCACACAGGCTATAAGTTACTATACTGACACTTCACACAGGCTATGAGTTACTATACTGACACTTCACACAGGCTATAAGTTACTATACTGACACTTCACACAGGCTATAAGTTACTATACTGACACTTCACACAGGCTATAAGTTACTATACTGACACTTCACACAGGCTATAAGTTACTATACTGACACTTCACACAGGCTATAAGTTACTATACTGACACTTCACACAGGCTATAAGTTACTATACTGACACTTCACACAGGCTATAAGTTACTATACTGACACTTCACACAGGCTATGAGTTACTATACTGACACTTCACACAGGCTATGAGTTACTATACTGACACTTCACACAGGCTATAAGTTACTATACTGACACTTCACACAGGCTATAAGTTACTATACTGACACTTCACACAGGCTATGAGTTACTATACTGACACTTCACACAGGCTATGAGTTACTATACTGACACTTCACACAGGCTATGAGTTACTATACTGACACTTCACACAGGCTATAAGTTACTATACTGACACTTCACACAGGCTATAAGTTACTATACTGACACTTCACACAGGCTATAAGTTACTATACTGACACTTCACACAGGCTATAAGTTACTATACTGACACTTCACACAGGCTATAAGTTACTATACTGACACTTCACACAGGCTATAAGTTACTATACTGACACTTCACACAGGCTATAAGTTACTATACTGACACTTCACACAGGCTATAAGTTACTATACTGACACTTCACACAGGCTATAAGTTACTATACTGACACTTCACACAGGCTATAAGTTACTATACTGACACTTCACACAGGCTATAAGTTACTATACTGACACTCACAGGCTATAAGTTACTATACTGACACTTCACACAGGCTATAAGTTACTATACTGACACTTCACACAGGCTATAAGTTACTATACTGACACTTCACACAGGCTATAAGTTACTATACTGACACTTCACACAGGCTATAAGTTACTATACTGACACTTCACACAGGCTATAAGTTACTATACTGACACTTCACACAGGCTATGAGTTACTATACTGACACTTCACACAGGCTATAAGTTACTATACTGACACTTCACACAGGCTATAAGTTACTATACTGACACTTCACACAGGCTATAAGTTACTATACTGACACTTCACACAGGCTATAAGTTACTATACTGACACTTCACACAGGCTATAAGTTACTATACTGACACTTCACACAGGCTATAAGTTACTATACTGACACTTCACACAGGCTATGAGTTACTATACTGACACTTCACACAGGCTATAAGTTACTATACTGACACTTCACACAGGCTATAAGTTACTATACTGACACTTCACACAGGCTATGAGTTACTATACTGACACTTCACACAGGCTATAAGTTACTATACTGACACTTCACACAGGCTATAAGTTACTATACTGACACTTCACACAGGCTATAAGTTACTATACTGACACTTCACACAGGCTATAAGTTACTATACTGACACTTCACACAGGCTATAAGTTACTATACTGACACTTCACACAGGCTATAAGTTACTATACTGACACTTCACACAGGCTATAAGTTACTATACTGACACTTCACACAGGCTATAAGTTACTATACTGACACTTCACACAGGCTATAAGTTACTATACTGACACTTCACACAGGCTATGAGTTACTATACTGACACTTCACACAGGCTATAAGTTACTATACTGACACTTCACACAGGCTATAAGTTACTATACTGACACTTCACACAGGCTATAAGTTACTATACTGACACTTCACACAGGCTATGAGTTACTATACTGACACTTCACACAGGCTATAAGTTACTATACTGACACTTCACACAGGCTATAAGTTACTATACTGACACTTCACACAGGCTATGAGTTACTATACTGACACTTCACACAGGCTATGAGTTACTATACTGACACTTCACACAGGCTATAAGTTACTATACTGACACTTCACACAGGCTATGAGTTACTATACTGACACTTCACACAGGCTATAAGTTACTATACTGACACTTCACACAGGCTATAAGTTACTATACTGACACTTCACACAGGCTATAAGTTACTATACTGACACTTCACACAGGCTATAAGTTACTATACTGACACTTCACACAGGCTATAAGTTACTATACTGACACTTCACACAGGCTATAAGTTACTATACTGACACTTCACACAGGCTATGAGTTACTATACTGACACTTCACACAGGCTATAAGTTACTATACTGACACTTCACACAGGCTATAAGTTACTATACTGACACTTCACACAGGCTATAAGTTACTATACTGACACTTCACACAGGCTATAAGTTACTATACTGACACTTCACACAGGCTATGAGTTACTATACTGACACTTCACACAGGCTATAAGTTACTATACTGACACTTCACACAGGCTATAAGTTACTATACTGACACTTTCACACAGGCTATAAGTTACTATACTGACACTTCACACAGGCTATAAGTTACTATACTGACACTTCACACAGGCTATGAGTTACTATACTGACACTTCACACAGGCTATAAGTTACTATACTGACACTTCACACAGGCTATAAGTTACTATACTGACACTTCACACAGGCTATAAGTTACTATACTGACACTTCACACAGGCTATAAGTTACTATACTGACACTTCACACAGGCTATAAGTTACTATACTGACACTTCACACAGGCTATGAGTTACTATACTGACACTTCACACAGGCTATGAGTTACTATACTGACACTTCACACAGGCTATGAGTTACTATACTGACACTTCACACAGGCTATAAGTTACTATACTGACACTCACAAGGCTATAAGTTACTATACTGACACTTCACACAGGCTATAAGTTACTATATTGACACTTCACACAGGCTATAAGTTACTATACTGACACTTCACACAGGCTATAAGTTACTATACTGACACTTCACACAGGCTATGAGTTACTATACTGACACTTCACACAGGCTATGAGTTACTATACTGACACTTCACACAGGCTATAAGTTACTATACTGACACTTCACACAGGCTATGAGTTACTATACTGACACTTCACACAGGCTATAAGTTACTATACTGACACTTCACACAGGCTATGAGTTACTATACTGACACTTCACACAGGCTATAAGTTACTATACTGACACTTCACACAGGCTATAAGTTACTATACTGACACTTCACACAGGCTATAAGTTACTATATTGACACTTCACACAGGCTATAAGTTACTATACTGACACTTCACACAGGCTATGAGTTACTATACTGACACTTCACACAGGCTATAAGTTACTATACTGACACTTCACACAGGCTATAAGTTACTATACTGACACTTCACACAGGCTATAAGTTACTATACTGACACTTCACACAGGCTATGAGTTACTATACTGACACTTCACACAGGCTATAAGTTACTATACTGACACTTCACACAGGCTATAAGTTACTATACTGACACTTCACACAGGCTATAAGTTACTATACTGACACTTCACACAGGCTATGAGTTACTATACTGACACTTCACACAGGCTATAAGTTACTATACTGACACTTCACACAGGCTATAAGTTACTATACTGACACTTCACACAGGCTATAAGTTACTATACTGACACTTCACACAGGCTATAAGTTACTATACTGACACTTCACACAGGCTATAAGTTACTATACTGACACTTCACACAGGCTATAAGTTACTATACTGACACTTCACACAGGCTATAAGTTACTATACTGACACTTCACACAGGCTATAAGTTACTATACTGACACTTCACACAGGCTATAAGTTACTATACTGACACTTCACACAGGCTATAAGTTACTATACTGACACTTCACACAGGCTATAAGTTACTATACTGACACTTCACACAGGCTATAAGTTACTATACTGACACTTCACACAGGCTATAAGTTACTATACTGACACTTCACACAGGCTATGAGTTACTATACTGACACTTCACACAGGCTATAAGTTACTATACTGACACTTCACACAGGCTATGAGTTACTATACTGACACTTCACACAGGCTATAAGTTACTATACTGACACTTCACACAGGCTATAAGTTACTATACTGACACTTCACACAGGCTATAAGTTACTATACTGACACTTCACACAGGCTATAAGTTACTATACTGACACTTCACACAGGCTATAAGTTACTATACTGACACTTCACACAGGCTATAAGTTACTATACTGACACTTCACACAGGCTATAAGTTACTATACTGACACTTCACACAGGCTATAAGTTACTATACTGACACTTCACACAGGCTATAAGTTACTATACTGACACTTCACACAGGCTATAAGTTACTATACTGACACTTCACACAGGCTATAAGTTACTATACTGACACTTCACACAGGCTATGAGTTACTATACTGACACTTCACACAGGCTATAAGTTACTATACTGACACTTCACACAGGCTATAAGTTACTATACTGACACTTCACACAGGCTATAAGTTACTATACTGACACTTCACACAGGCTATGAGTTACTATACTGACACTTCACACAGGCTATAAGTTACTATACTGACACTTCACACAGGCTATAAGTTACTATACTGACACTTCACACAGGCTATAAGTTACTATACTGACACTTCACACAGGCTATGAGTTACTATACTGACACTTCACACAGGCTATAAGTTACTATACTGACACTTCACACAGGCTATAAGTTACTATACTGACACTTCACACAGGCTATAAGTTACTATACTGACACTTCACACAGGCTATAAGTTACTATACTGACACTTCACACAGGCTATAAGTTACTATACTGACACTTCACACAGGCTATAAGTTACTATACTGACACTTCACACAGGCTATGAGTTACTATACTGACACTTCACACAGGCTATAAGTTACTATACTGACACTTCACACAGGCTATAAGTTACTATACTGACACTTCACACAGGCTATGAGTTACTATACTGACACTTCACACAGGCTATGAGTTACTATACTGACACTTCACACAGGCTATAAGTTACTATACTGACACTTCACACAGGCTATAAGTTACTATACTGACACTTCACACAGGCTATAAGTTACTATACTGACACTTCACACAGGCTATAAGTTACTATACTGACACTTCACACAGGCTATGAGTTACTATACTGACACTTCACACAGGCTATAAGTTACTATACTGACACTTCACACAGGCTATAAGTTACTATACTGACACTTCACACAGGCTATAAGTTACTATACTGACACTTCACACAGGCTATAAGTTACTATACTGACACTTCACACAGGCTATAAGTTACTATACTGACACTTCACACAGGCTATGAGTTACTATACTGACACTTCACACAGGCTATAAGTTACTATACTGACACTTCACACAGGCTATAAGTTACTATACTGACACTTCACACAGGCTATAAGTTACTATATTGACACTTCACACAGGCTATGAGTTACTATACTGACACTTCACACAGGCTATAAGTTACTATACTGACACTTCACACAGGCTATGAGTTACTATACTGACACTTCACACAGGCTATGAGTTACTATACTGACACTTCACACAGGCTATAAGTTACTATACTGACACTTCACACAGGCTATGAGTTACTATACTGACACTTCACACAGGCTATAAGTTACTATACTGACACTTCACACAGGCTATGAGTTACTATACTGACACTTCACACAGGCTATAAGTTACTATACTGACACTTCACACAGGCTATAAGTTACTATACTGACACTTCACACAGGCTATAAGTTACTATACTGACACTTCACACAGGCTATAAGTTACTATACTGACACTTCACACAGGCTATAAGTTACTATACTGACACTTCACACAGGCTATAAGTTACTATACTGACACTTCACACAGGCTATAAGTTACTATACTGACACTTCACACAGGCTATGAGTTACTATACTGACACTTCACACAGGCTATAAGTTACTATACTGACACTTCACACAGGCTATAAGTTACTATACTGACACTTCACACAGGCTATAAGTTACTATACTGACACTTCACACAGGCTATGAGTTACTATACTGACACTTCACACAGGCTATGAGTTACTATACTGACACTTCACACAGGCTATAAGTTACTATACTGACACTTCACACAGGCTATAAGTTACTATACTGACACTTCACACAGGCTATGAGTTACTATACTGACACTTCACACAGGCTATGAGTTACTATACTGACACTTCACACAGGCTATAAGTTACTATACTGACACTTCACACAGGCTATGAGTTACTATACTGACACTTCACACAGGCTATAAGTTACTATACTGACACTTCACACAGGCTATGAGTTACTATATTGACACTTCTTCACACAGGCTATACGTTACTATACTGACACTTCACACAGGCTATGAGTTACTATACTGACACTTCACACAGGCTATACGTTACTATACTGACACTTCACACAGGCTATGAGTTACTATACTGACACTTCACACAGGCTATAAGTTACTATACTGACACTTCACACAGGCTATAAGTTACTATACTGACACTTCACACAGGCTATGAGTTACTATATTGACACTTCTTCACACAGGCTATAAGTTACTATACTGACACTTCACACAGGCTATAAGTTACTATACTGACACTTCACACAGGCTATAAGTTACTATACTGACACTTCACACAGGCTATGAGTTACTATGACACATCTTCACTCATGCATTCATAAAACTTCACAGCCAAATATCAAACGTAATCATGACATGTAAAGGCCTACCTCTACAGTTTTGAAGGAGCTGTACTGAAGCAGGTTGATGGCCACGATGACATCACAGGCGCTGTGTGGAAGGCCCGCCCACTTCTCCCAGGGTTCGCTGACGTCCAGGTGCACAGGCTGCAGCACAGACTTCACTTTGGTTGCCACTATGTAGGATCGGATACTGCAAAGAATAACATCACACCCACTGGAGCCTTAACTCCATATTTTCCATAGATAGTATGAAATGTATGAACAACTGCAGCTATGCAAAATATGACATCTCATGGCTTGATAATAATAAACGCTCACGGTCAGAAAATAGCATTATTATTACATTGTAATTACCTCATAGAAAATGTAATTACAATGTGAGCCTATTTAGTGCGTTGGGATATAATATGGATATAATATGGATATGAGGAATGCATATACGAAAGCATGTGGCAACAACTACCTTTTATATAGAATCAGAGATGAGAGGGTCCAGAGTAATGTATAGTTCTAGTATCTACCTCTATATCATGGTATACAGTTGAAGTCGGAAGTTTACATACACCTTAGCCAAATACATTTAAACTCAGTTTTTCACAATTCCTGACAATTAATCCTGGTAAAAATTCCCTGTCTTAGGTCAGTTAGGATCACCACTTTATTTTAAGAATGTGAAATGTCAGGATAATAGTAGAGAGAATGATTCATTTCAGCTTTTATTTATTTCATCACATTCCCAGTGGGTCAGACGTTTACATACACTCAATTAGTATTTGGTAGCATTGCCTTTAAATTGTTTAACTTGGGTCAAACGTTTCGGGTTGCCTTCCACAAGCTTCCCACAAGCGCCGTGCTCAGCTGGTAGAGCACGGCGCTTGTAACGCCAAGGTAGTGGGTTCGATCCCAGGGACCACCCATACACAAAAATGTATGCACGCATGACCGTAAGTCGCTTTGGATAAAAGCGTCTGCTAAATGGCATATTATATTATTATATTATATTATAATGAGTTGGGTGAATTTTGGCCCATTCCTCCTGACAGAGCTGGTGTAACTGAGTCAGGTTTGTAGGCCTCCTTGCTCGCAGGCGCTTTTTCAGTTCTGCCCACAGAATTTCTATAGGATTGAGGTCAGGGCTTTGTGATGGCCACTCCAATACCTTGACTTTGTTGTCCTTAAGCCATTTTGCCACAACTTTGGAAGTATGCTTGGGGTCATTGTCCATTTGGAAGACCCATTTACAACCAAGCTTTAACTTCCTGACTGATGTCTTGAGATGTTGCTTCAATATATCCACATAATTTTCCTTCCTCATGATGCCATCTATTTTGTGAAGTGCACCAGTCCCTCCTGCAGCAAAGCACCCCCACAGCATGATGCTGCCACCCCTGTGCTTCACGGTTGGGTAGGTGTTCTTTGGCTGGCAAGCAACCCCCTTTTTCCTCCAAACATAACGATGGTCATTATGGGCAAACAGTTCTATTTTTGTTTCGTCAGACCAGGGGATATTTCTCCAAAAAGTAAGATCTTTGTCCCCATGTGCAGTTGCAAACCGTAGTCTGGCTTTTTTTATGGCGGTTTTGGAGCAGTGGCTTCTTCCTTGCTGAGCGGCCTTTCAGGTTATGTCGATATAGGACTCGTTTTACTGTGGATATAGATACTTTTGTACCCATTTCCTCCAGCATCTTCACAGGGTCCTTTGCTGTTGTTCTGGGATTGATTTGCACTTTTCGAACCAAAGTACGTGTCACGGTTTACTAAGCCAGAACCCAGAAGCAGACCAGGACAAGGTAAATTGAAACAAAGGTGAGTGTTTATTTAATAGATCCACGAGTGAGGCTGAATAATCCAGGGAACAGAGCGGGTGGCGTGGATGGGTTGTTGAGGGTGCAGTGGTAGGTCCAGTAATGGCTCGGCAGCCGCCGACCATCAGGCAGAGGTTGGGTGAAGGTTCGGGTGAGTGACTGCAGATAGAACAAAACGGAGGTAAGTATACAGCAAGTCAAAAAGGTGCAAAACAACAAAACTAACGCTAGAAGTTCCAAGGCTGATACACGGACAAACATACTGTTCATGGCTAACGATCCGGCAGGGAATGGATGTTAGGACAGAGCCTAAGAAGGGTGATGATCAGGACCAGGTGTGCAGATTGCTGATGGGATGCAGGTGCGGAAATCAAGAGAGCTCCCGCCTAGCAACGCGTTGCCCGGCAACCAGGCAGGGAGCGTTCCAGAACCCTCGGGAAACTGGAGATCCCGAGCAGAAAACTAATACCCAGACAGAAACCGACTCAGACTGCAGGGATCGTTACAGTACCCCCCTCCGACGAACGCCACCGGGCGGACTCCCGGAGCGCCAGGATGGAGGCGGTAGAAGTCACGAATGAGGTCAGCATCTAGGATCTGTCGCCGCGGAATCCAACTCCTCTCCTCAGGACCATACCCCTCCCAGTCCACGAGATACTGGAAACCCCGGCCCCGCCGTCTGGAATCCATGATGCGTCGCACCGTGTAGGCAGGACCACCTCCGATCATCCGAGGAGGAGGAGGAGGAGGCGGAGGAGGCAACAGAGGACTGAGGAGAACAGGCTTGAGGCAGGAGACATGAAAGGTGGGATGGACTCTGAGCGTCCTCGGTAGTTTGAGTCGAACTGCCACCGGATTGATCACCTTCTCCACCACAAACGGACCAATGAACTTCGGTAACAACTTCCTAGACTCAGTCCGTAAAGGAAGATCCCGTGTGGCCAACCAGACCCTATCTCCGATGGTATAGGTGGGAGCGGGGATCCGGCGACGATTCGCCTGGAGCTGATACCGGTCCGAAACTCTAAGGAGTGCCTTTCTGGCCCGATGCCAGGTCCGGTGGCAACGACGAATATGGGCCTGAACAGAGGGCACTGAGAGCTCCTTCTCCTGAGAAGGGAACAAGGGAGGTTGGTAGCCATACAGGCACTGGAAGGGAGACATCCCAGTGGCAGATGTAGGGAGAGTATTGTGGGCATACTCAACCCAAGGCAACTGAGAGACCCAGGAGGTGGGGTTGGAGGAGACAAGGCAGCGTAGCGTGGATTCCATCTTCTGGTTGGCTCTCTCCGCCTGACCATTAGATTGGGGGTGAAAACCAGATGTGAGGCTGACTGTAGCTCCAATGGCCAAACAGAAGGACTTCCAGACAGCAGAGGTAAACTGAGGGCCACGGTCGGAAACGATATCACTGGGCAAACCGTGGACCCTGAAAACCTCCCTAACCAGGATCTCGGACGTCTCCGAGGCAGAGGGAAGCTTGGCAATAGGCACAAAGTGGGCGAACTTGCTGAATCTGTCCACGATAGTCAGAACGACCGTGTTTCCCTCAGAAACGGGCAACCCAGTGACAAAGTCCAGGGCCAGATGCGACCATGGTCGCCGGGGAATAGGAAGGGGGTGAAGTAGTCCAGAGCTGGGCCGATTGGTACTCTTATTCTGCGCACACACTGGACAGGCAGCAACATAACCCCGAGTATCCTCGGCCATGGCAGGCCACCAAAAACGTCTGCGAAGAAACGCCATCGTCCGAGCCACGCCAGGGTGACAAGCCATCTTGCTTACTGAACACTTCCCCTAAATCGTGATATGTCTCGGGAACCAGGGACAAATCTGGGGGTTTAGCCTCAATCACCTGACTGGGAACCGAATGGGGACAGGCAGTCTTGAGACAGTTAGCATGACAATCAAGGCTCCAACTCGTTACCTTGCCCGTCACCCAATCGAACGTGGGATTGTGTTCCTTCAGCCAGGGGTATCCAAGGACCAGAGGAACATGGGAAGACGGCAGAATGAAGAATGAAATCATCTCCGAATGATTCCCCGACAACAGCATCTTAACCGGTTCAGTCCTCATCGTGATACGTGCCAGACTACTGCCGTTCAGAGTGGTCGCTTAATGGCTTCCGGCAATTGCTCCTTGGAAAGCCCCAGCTGTTCCACCAACTCGGCATCAAGAAAGCTTCCATCGGCACCTGAATCGATAAAAGCGTTAATCGCTAAGCTCTGATTCCTGTTCATAAGGGTAGCCGGGAAACGGGGTCTGACAGAGGTATTGAGAGGTCGAAACTGGCTCGCTAAAAGTCCTCCCAACTTTAGCGAGCCGCGCAGTTTGACGACCGCCGGGAACAGGTGGCGAGGTAATGTCCCGAACCACCACAGTAGAGGCAACAGTTAGTCCTACGTCTGAGTTGGCGTTCCTCCTTGGTTAACCCGTGCCGCCCTACTTGCATTGGTTCAGAATCGGGAGACAGGACCTCTCCATTAATCCTGTGTGGTGGACGATGATCGACGTATTCTGGTCCAATCCCCGACCCGACTGGAACCTGAGAAGCTGATCGATTGGACGGAACCCATTGCTTCTCCCTCCTTCGCTCTCGGACTCGATTATCCACCCGAATAGACAAGGCTACCAAGCTGTCCAGGTCACTAGGCTCCGGATAGGAGATCAACTCATCCTTGAGCTGCTCCGACAGACCCTGGTAAAAGGCCGCTTGCAGAGACTCCTCATTCCACCCACTCTCCACAGCCAACGTCTTGAACTCGATCCCGAAGTCGGCCACGCTGCGAGTTCCTTGGTGAAGCGAAAACAGGCGCCTAGCTGCGTCCCTCCCTCGGACGGAATGGTCGAAGAGCTTCCTCATCTCGGCCGTGAACCCCTGGTATGAAGCCATGCAGGGGTCTTGTCGTTCCCAAACGGCTGAAGCCCACTCCAGCGCTCGACCACGCAGCAACTCAATCACAAAGGCTATCCTAGCCTTGTCTGTGGCATAAGAGTAGGGCTGTAAATCGAACACTAACCCACACTGCATAAGGAAAGAACGGCATCTTCCCAGCTCCCCCTCATATTTATCCGGCGTCGGAACCTTGGGCTCACGGAAGGACACCGCTCCAGAAGCGGCAGGCGAGATGGGTGAAACCGGTAGTGGATCCTCCACCGGAAACTTGCGCTGGTTCTGGACCTCCGTCAGACCGGTAGAAAGGTTCCGAACTGCCAACGCGATCTCCTGTAGCTCCGTGCTATGATGGCCCAACATCTTCTCCTGATGGGTAATGGCATGGCGAACAGAGTCCAGGTCCGCTGGGTTCATTACTGGCCGGATCGTTCTGTCACGGTTTACTAAGCCAGAACCCAGAAGCAGACCAGGACAAGGTAAATTGAAACAAAGGTGAGTGTTTATTTAATAGATCCACGAGTGAGGCTGAATAATCCAGGGAACAGAGCGGGTGGCGTGGATGGGTTGTTGAGGGTGCAGTGGTAGGTCCAGTAATGGCTCGGCAGCCGCCGACCATCAGGCAGAGGTTGGGTGAAGGTTCCGGGTGAGTGACTGCAGATAGAACAAAACGGAGGTAAGTATACAGCAAGTCAAAAGGTGCAAAACAACAAAACTAACGCTAGAAGTTCCAAGGCTGATACACGGACAAACATACTGTTCATGGCTAACGATCCGGCAGGGAATGGATGTTAGGACAGAGCCTAAGAAGGGTGATGATCAGGACCAGGTGTGCAGATTGCTGATGGGATGCAGGTGCGGAAATCAAGAGAGCTCCCGCCTAGCAACGTTGCCCGGCAACCAGGCAGGGAGCGTTCCAGAACCCTCGGGAAACTGGAGATCCCGAGCAGAAAACTAATACCCAGACAGAAACCGACTCAGACTGCAGGGATCGTTACAGTACGTTCATCTCTAGGAGACAGAACGCGTCTCCTTCCTGAGCGGTATGACGGCTGCATAGTCCCATGGTGTTTATACTTGCATACTATTGTTTGTACAGATGAACGTGGTACCTTCAGGCGTTTGGAAATTGCTCCCAAGGATGAGCCAGACTTGTGGAGGTCTACAATTCTTTTCTGAGCTCCTGGCTGATTTCTTTTGATTTTCCCATGATGTCAAGCAAAGAGGCACTGAGTTTGAAGGTAGGCCTTGAAGTACATCCACAGGTACACCTCCAATTGACTCAAATTATGTCAATTAGCCTATCAGAATTGTGATACAGTGAATTATGAGTGAAATAACCTGTCTGTAAACAATTGTTGGAAACATTTCTTGTGTCATGCACAAAGTAGATGTCCTAACCGACTTGCCAAAACTATAGTTTGTTAACAAGACATTTGTGGAGTGGTTGAAAAACGAGTTTTAATGACTCCAACCTAAGTGTATGTAAACTTCCGACTTCAACTGTATATATAAATATAGACTACCAGTCAAAAGTTTGAACACACCTACTCATTCAAGGGTTTTTCTATATTTTTACTATTTTCTACATTGTAGAATAATAGTTAAGACATCAAAACGATGAAATAACACATATAGAATCATGTAGCAACTAAAAAAGTGTTAAACAAATCAAAATATATTTTATATTTGAGATTCTTCAAATAGCCACCCTTTGCCTTGATAACAGCTTTGCACACTCTTGGCATTCTCTCAACCAGCTTCACCTGGAATGCTTTTCCAACAGTCTTGAAGGAGTTCCCACATATTTTGAGCACTTGTTGGCTGCTTTTCCTTCACTCTGCCGTCCGACTCGTCCCAAACCATCTCAATTGGGTTGAGGTCGGTGGATTGTGGAGGCCAGGTCATCTGATGCAGCAGTCCATCACTCTCCTTCTTGGTCAAATAGCCCTTACACAGCCTGGAGGTGTGTTGGGTCATTGTCCTATTGAAAAACAAATGATAGTCCCACTAAGCCCAAACCAGATGGGATGG
Organism: Coregonus clupeaformis; assembly: GCF_020615455.1. Classification (NCBI taxonomy): domain Eukaryota; kingdom Metazoa; phylum Chordata; class Actinopteri; order Salmoniformes; family Salmonidae; genus Coregonus; species Coregonus clupeaformis. The sequence continues at coordinate 32,568,779 of NC_059226.1, read as the reverse complement.
CGTATCGCTGCAGAATGCTGTGGTAGCCATGGTGGTTAAGCGTGCCTTCAATTCTAAATAAATCACAGACAGTGTCACCAGCAAAGCACCCCCACACCATAACACCACCTCCTCCATGCTTTACAGTGGGAACTACACATGCGGAGATCATCCGTTCACCCACACCGCATCTCACAAAGACACGGCGGTTGGTATCAAAAATCTCAAATTTGGACTCCAGACCAAAGAACACATTTCCACCGGTCTAATGTCCATTGCTCGTGTTTCTTGGCCCAAGCAGGTCTCTTCTTCTTCTTGGTGTCCTTTAGTAGTGGTTTCTTTGCAGCAATTCGACCATGAAGGCCTGATTCACACAGTCTCCTCTGAACAGTTGATGTTGAGATGTGTCTGTGACTTGAACTCTGTGAAGCATTTATTTGGCCTGCAATTTCTGATGCTGGTAACTCTAATGAACGTATCCTCTGCAGCAGAGGTAACTCTGGGTCTTCCATTCCTGTGGTGGTCCTCATGAGAGCCAGTTTCATCATAGCGCTTGATGGTTGTTGCTACTGCACTGACGTCTGTAGCCATGAAGTGCTTTGAAAGACTGGTCATGGCTCACATCAACAGCATAATCCCAGAAACCCTAGAACCACTCCAATTTGCATACCGCCCCAACAGATCCACAGATGATGCAATCTCTATCGCACTCCACACTGCCCTTTCCCACCTGGACAAGAGGAACACCTACGTGAGAATGCTATTCATTGACTACAGCTCAGCATTCAACACCATAGTGCCCTCTAAGCTCATCACTAAGCTAAGGATCCTGGGACTAAACACCTCCCTCTGCAACTGGATCCTGGACTTCCTGGACGGGCCGCCCCCAGGTGGTAAGGGTAGGTAACAACACATCTGCCACACTGATCCTCAACACGGGGGGCCCCTCAGGGGTGCGTGCTCAGTCCCCTCCTGTACTCTCTGTTCACCCATGACTGCATGGCCAGGCACGACTCCAACACCATCATTAAGTTTGCCGACGACACAACAGTGGTAGGCCTGATCACCGACAACGATGAGACAGCCTATAGGGAGGAGGTCAGAGATCTGGCCGTGTGGTGCCAGGACAACAACCTCTCCCTCAACGTGACCAAGACAAAGGAGATGATTGTGGACTACAGGAAAAAAAAGAGGACTGAGCACGCCCCATTCTCATCGACGGGGCTGTAGTGGAACAGGTTGAGAGCTTCAAGTTCCTTGGTGTCCACATCACCAACGAACTATCATGGTCCAAACACACCAAGACAGTCATGAAGAGGGCACGACAAAACCTATTCCCCCTCAGGAGACTAAAAAGATTTGGCATGGGTCCTCAGATCCTCAAAAAATTCTACAGCTGCACCATCGAGAGCATCCTGACTGGTTGCATCACCGCCTGGTATGGCAACTGCTTGGCCTCTGACCGCAAGGCACTACAGAGGGTAGTGCGTACGGCCCAGTACATCACTGGGGGCAAAGCTCCCTGCCATCCAGGACCTCTATACCAGGCGGTGTCAGAGGAAGGCCCTCAAAATTGTCAAAGACTCCAGCCACCCTAGTCATAGACTGTTCTCTCTGCTACCGCACGGCAAGCGGTACCGGAGTGCCAAGTCTAGGTCCAAAAGACTTCTCAACAGCTTCTACCCCCAAGCCATAAGACTCCTGAACAGCTAATCATGGCTACCCGGAATATTTGCACTGTCCCCCCACCCCATCCTTTTTACGCTGCTGCTACTCTGTTAAGTATTTATGCATAGTCACTTTAACTCTACCCACATGTACATATTACCTCAACTACCTCAACTAGCCGGTGCCCCCGCACATTGACTATGCAACGGTACCCCCCTGTATATATAGCCTCCCTACTGTCACTTTATTTTACTGTATATATAGCCTCCCTACTGTCACTTTATTTTACTTCTGCTCTTTTTTTTCTCAACACTTTTTTGTTGTTGTTTTATTCTTACTTTTTTTGTTTAAAATAAATGCACTGTTGGTTAAGGGCTGTAAGTAAGCATTTCACTGTAATGTCTGCACCTGTTGTATTCGGCGCATGTGACCAATAAAATTTGATTTGATTTGATTTGAAGAAACTTTCAAAAGTTCTTGAAATGTTCCGTATTGACTGACCTTCATGTCTTAAAGTAATGATGGACTGTCGTTTCTCTTTGCTTATTTGAGCTGTTCTTGCCATAATATGGACTTGATCTTTTACCAAATAGGGCTATCTTCTGTATACCCCCCCTACCTTGTCACAACACAACTGATTGGCTCAAACGCATTAAGGAAAGAAATTCCACAAATTAACTTTTAAGAAGGCACACCTGTTCATTGAAATGCATTCCAGTTGACTACCTCATGAAGCTGGTTGAGAGATTGCCAAGAGTGTGCAAAGCTGTCATCAAGGCAAAGGGTGGCTATTTGAAGAATCTCAAATCTCAAATATATTTTAATTTGTTTAACACTTTTTTTGGTTACTACATGTGTTATTTCATAGTTGTCTTCACTATTATTCTACAATGTAAAAAATAGTAAAACTAAAGAAAAACCCTTGAATGAGTAGGTGTGTCCAAACTTTTGACTGGTAGTGTATATATTAGACTTCATATAGTTGTAGTATCTACCTTTATATCATGGTATATACAGTGGGGGAAAAAAGTATTTAGTCAGCCACCAATTGTGCAAGTTCTCCCACTTAAAAAGATGAGAGAGGCCTGTAATTTTCATCATAGGTACACGTCAACTATGACAGATAAATTGAGAGAAAAAAATCCAGAAAATTACATTGTAGGATTTTTTATGAATTTATTTGCAAATTATGGTGGAAAATAAGTATTTGGTCACCTACAAACAAGCAAGATTTCTGGCTCTCACAGACGTGTAACTTCTTCTTTAAGAGGCTACTCTGTCCTCCACTCGTTACCTGTATTAATGGCACCTGTTTGAACTTGTTATCAGTATAAAAGACACCTGTCCACAACCTCAAACAGTCACACTCCAAACTCCACTATGGCCAAGACCAAAGAGCTGTCAAAGGACACCAGAAACAACATTGTAGACCTGCACCAGGCTGGGAAGACTGAATCTGCAATAGGTAAGCAGCTTGGTTTGAAGAAATCAACTGTGGGAGCAATTATTAGGAAATGGAAGACATACAATACCACTGATAATCTCCCTCGATCTGGGGCTCCACGCAAGATCTCACCCCGTGGGGTCAAAATGATCACAAGAGCAGTGAGCAAAAATCCTAGAACCACACAGGGGGACCTAGTGAATGACCTGCAGAGAGCTGGGACCAAAGTAACAAAGCCTACCATCAGTAACACACTACGCCGCCAGGGACTCAAATCCTGCAGTGCCAGACGTGTCCCCCTGCTTAAGCCAGTACGTGTCCAGGCCCATCTGAAGTTTGCTAGAGTGCATTTGGATGATCCAGAAGAGGATTGGGAGAATGTCATAAGGTCAGATGAAACCAAAACTCAACTCGTCGTGTTTGGAGGACAAAGAATGCTGAGTTGCATCCAAAGAACACCATACCTACTGTGAAGCATGGGGGTGGAAACATCATGCTTTGGGGCTGTTTTTCTGCAAAGGGACCAGGTCGACTGATCCGTGTAAAGGAAAGAATGAATGGGGCCATGTATCGTGAGATTTTGAGTGAAAACCTCCTTCCATCAGCAAGGGCATTGAAGATGAAACGTGGCTGGGTCTTTCAGCATGACAATGATCCCAAACACACCGCCCGGGCAACGAAGGAGTGGCTTCGTAAGAAGCATTTCAAGGTCCTGGAGTAGCCTAGCCAGTCTCCAGATCTCAACCCCATAGAAAATCTTTGGAGGGGAGTTGAAAGTCCGTGTTGCCCAGCGACAGCCCCAAAACATCACTGCTCTAGAGGAGATCTGCATGGAGGAATGGGCCAAAATACCAGCAACAGTGTGTGAAAACCTTGTGAAGACTTACAGAAAACGTTTGACCTGTGTCATTGCCAACAAAGGGTATATAACAAAGTATTGAGAAACTTTTGTTATTGACCAAATACTTATTTTCCACCATAATTTGCAAATAAATTCATAAAAAATCCTACAATGTGATTTTCTGGAAAAAATATTCTCATTTTGTCTGTCATAGTTGACGTGTTCCTATGATGAAAATTACAGGCCTCTCTCATCTTTTTAAGTGGGAGAACTTGCACAATTGGTGGCTGACTAAATACTTTTTTCCCCCACTGTATATATACATACACAGTGCTATGAAAAAGTATTTGCCCCCTTTCTAATTTTCTCTACTTTTGCATATTTGTGATACTGAATTATCAGATCTTCAACCAAAACCTAATATTAGATAAAGGGGACATAAGTGAACAAATAACACAACAATTACATATTTATTTCATAAACAAAGTTACGCAACACCCAATTCCCCTGTGTGAAAAAGTAATTGCCCCCTTACACTCAATAACTGGTTGTACCACCTTTAGCTGCAATGACTCCTACCAAATGCTTCCTGTAGTTGTTGATCAGTCTCTCACGTTTCTGTGGAGGAATTTTGGCCCACTCTTCCATGCAGAACTGTTTTAACTTAGTGACGTGTGGGTTTTCAAGCATGAACTGCTCGTTTCAAGTCCTGCCACAATATCTCAATTGGGATTAGGTCTGGACTTTGACTAGGCCATTCCAAAACTTCCAATTTGTTGCTTTTTTAGCAATTTTCATGTGTACTTGATTGTGTGTTTTGGATCATTGTCTTGCTGCATGACCCAGCTGCGCTTCAGCTTCAGCTCACAGACGGATGGTCTGACATTCTCCTGTAGAATTCTCTGATACAGAGCAGAATTCATGGTTCCTTCTATTAAGGCAAGTCGTCCAGGTCCAGAGGTAGCAAAGCATCCCCAAACCATCACACCACCACCACCATGCTTGACCTTTGGTATGATGTTCTTACTGTGGAATGCAGTGTTTGGTAGTTCTAGTATCTACCTCTACATCATGGTATATATATATATATATATATATATATATATATATATATACAGTGAGGGAAAAAAGTATTTGATCCCCTGCTGATTTTGTACGTTTGCCCACTGACAAAGAAATGATCAGTCTATAATTTTAATGGTAGGTTTATTTGAACAGTGAGAGACAGAATAACAACAAAAAAATCCAGAAAAACGCATGTAAAAAATGTTATAAATTGATTTGCATTTTAATGAGGGAAATAAGTATTTGACCCCCTCTCAATCAGAAAGATTTCTGGCTCCCAGGTGTCTTTTATACAGGTAACGAGCTGAGATTAGGAGCACACTCTTAAGGGAGTGCTCCTAATCTCAGCTTGTTACCTGTATAAAAGACACCTGTCCACAGAAGCAATCAATCAATCAGATTCCAAACTCTCCACCATGGCCAAGACCAAAGAGCTCTCCAAGGATGTCAGGGACAAGATTGTAGACCTACAAGGGGCTACAAGACCATCGCCAAGCAGCTTGGTGAGAAGGTGACAACAGTTGGTGTGATTATTCGTAAATGGAAGAAACACAAAATAACTGTCAATCTCCCTCGGCCTGGGGCTCCATGCAAGATCTCACCTCGTGGAGTTGCAATTATCATGAGAACGGTGAGGAATCAGCCCAGAACTACACGGGAGGATCTTGTCAATGATCTCAAGGCAGCTGGGACCATAGTCACCAAGAAAACAATTGGTAACACACTACGCCGTGAAGGACTGAAATCCTGCAGCGCCCGCAAGGTTCCCTGCTCAAGAAACCACATATACATGCCCGTCTGAAGTTTGCCAATGAACATCTGAATGATTCAGAGGAGAACTGGGTGAATGTGTTGTGGTCAGATGAGACCAAAATGGAGCTTTTTGGCATCAACTCAACTCGCTGTGTTTGAAGGAGGAGGAATGCTGCCTATGACCCCAAGAACACCATCCCCACCGTCAAACATGGAGGTGGAAACATTATGCTTTGGGGGTGTTTTTCTGCTAAGGGGACAGGACAACTTCACCACATCAAAGGGACGATGGACGGGGCCATGTACCGTCAAATCTTGGGTGAGAACCTCCTTCCCTCAGCCAGGGCATTGAAAATGGGTATTCCAGCATGACAATGACCCAAAACAGACGGCCAAGGCAACAAAGGAGTGGCTCAAGAAGAAGCACATTAAGGTTCTGAAGTGGCCTAGCCAGTCTCCAGACCTTAATCCCATAGAAAATCTGTGGAGGGAGCTGAAGGTTCGAGTTGCCAAGCATCAGCCTCGAAACCTTAATGACTTGGAGAAGATCTGCAAAGAGGAGTGGGACAAAATCCCTCCTGAGATGTGTGCAAACCTGGTGGCCAACTACAAGAAAGGTCTGACCTCTGTGATTGCCAACAAGGGTTTTGCCACCAAGTACTAAGTCATGTTTTGCAGAGGGGTCAAATACTTATTTCCCTCATTAAAATGCAAATCAATTTATAACATTCTTGACATGCGTTTTTCTGGATTTTTGTGTTGTTATTCTGTCTCTCGCTGTTGAAATAAACCTACCATTAAAATTATAGACTGATCATTTCTTTGTCAGTGGGCAAACGTACAAAATCAGCAGGGGATCAAATACTTTTTTCCCTCACTGTATATATATATATTAGACTTTATATAGTTCTAGTATCTACCTCTGTGTCATGGTATCTATCTATCTATCTATCTATCTATCTATCTATCTATCTATCTATCTATCTATCTATCTATCTATCTATCTATCTATCTATCTATCTATCTATCTATCTATCTATCTATCTATCTATCTATCTATATATTAGACTTTATATAGTTATAGTATCTACCTCTGTATCATGGTATCTATATTTTAGACTTTATATAGTTCTAGTATCTACCTATATATCATGGTATCTATATATATATATATTAGACTTTATATAGTTATAGTATCTACCTCTATATCATGGTATACATATATATACTGTATTTGGTCCTAGCAGGCCCCACCTGTCACGGGACTCCTCTTTGATGTCTGACGGTTGCCAGGTGATGAAGGGCATGGCCATGGCGAAGTTGACCACATGCTGTCCGGTGCCAGAGCCAAGCTCTAAGGCAAACAGTTCCCTGTGAGACTGCTCCTCCAACACATCACTCAACACTGAACACAACTCCTTCTGGTTCCTGTCTGCTAGAGGAGAGATTAGCATGGTCTGGAGGGGGGGGGAGATGGAGAGACAGATAGAGGGGGGGGGGGGGGAGATGGAGAGACAGATAGAGGGGGGGAGGGGGGGGGAGATGGAGAAAGAGAGGGAACAGTTGGAGGGGGGAGATGGAGAGAGAGAGAGAACAGATAGAGGGGGGAGATGGAGAGAGATATTATAATGCATAGACTTATCAACCCACACAGTCCAATATGTGCTACACGAGCGAAGAGGAAGGGAGAGAGAGAACCTACAACAATTACGGACTAATGTATATCATCATTATACAGCTGTTGTTATGGTGTAAATAGTACTGTTTGACACTCACCTTTTCTTGAGCTGGCTAAGGACATTACATATTGGTGTAGGCTGGGACTGGGAGGTGGCTGATGGGTAATAGCCGATAGCCTATACGGCAGATGGGTTATGAGATTACCTGGTTAAGAGGATTCGGAAAGCACTAGTGAACAACACTCCTCCCCAAAATGGGAGATATTTTTAGACAGAAGGCTATAACTTTGAGCACTCGGGGAAAAGAACAGACCAACAGACCGACACACACACACACACACACACACACACACAAACACACAAACACAAACACAAACACACACACACACACACACACACACACACACACACACACACACACACACACACACACACACACACACAGTCACAGAAATTGACAAAAGCTCCTTTGTTAATAAAGTTATGTAGTCCAACTACAAAGCGTTTGTGGCGCAATGCATTGTGGGTAGGTCAGTAACAGAGAGTGGAGGACGCCATGTGCTTTTGAGGGAGAAGGTCCAGGACTGACAGGCTGCATTGTGACTGTGAATTGGACGTATCTCGAGGAGATCCGGGGGCACAAATAATAAACATGTACTGCACAAGACATTGCATTCGGACCGCACTGCGGATTACCGCACAGACGCATCGGTAAGCGGGTGTCATAACCGGGGAGCGCGGCTGGAACTGTGCTTGTGTAAATTCTAGAACAGTGGGACACGGGAGTTAGATGGTTTGCTAGCTCTAAAAGACTGAAGGGCAGAGAATTGCTAGCTAATTTGCCATGCATTAACCATTCATGTTCCCCAAATAGTCTGAATCACATAGTCACATAGAAATGTTAACATAACCCTTGGCTCATTCATTTGCTTTGTGAAGGAACGGATTTTATGATCAGCCGGCTAACTATGCTAGCTAGCAACCGCAATGCCACCAATTCCTCGTTAGTTAGTTAGTGAGGAACAATCTTGCAGCCAAATGGATTCATCTGTCACGTGGAGTTAGTTATAAAACCAGCTAACTAGCTTGTTAACTAGAGTGAGTAGGCTCAGCTAGTAGGAAATAACGTTAGCTAGTTCCATGGACCGAATGCCCGCTGTTCGTTCATTCCTTATGAGAGCCAGCCAAGGTCATGTGTTTCTGGTATGGCATGTGTGTTTAACTTTGACAAATGATTGTCATCTCCTGCACCTTGCTAAAGATTTCCTCCTGGTTCTGATTGCTGATTTGTATAGATTTTCCCCATTGTATAATGATCTTGTCAACCTTACTGTGGCAGTTGTACCACTGATTCAGAGGGGTTGGGTTAAATGCGTTCAATTGTGCAACTGACTAGGTACCCCCTTTCTCAATTGAACCAGGCGGGAAAATTAGGATGAGGAATAGTAGCTAGCTAGTGCTAGATTACTAGCTGGTGGGGGATTTGAAGAATCTTTGAGAGATCTATGAGAACATTGAATCAGTCATTTCCCTAGGCCCTAGATGTTTTTCCAGATGGGACTCAAAAGGCCCCTAAAGCAACATCCAGGCCCTCTGAATGTGTAGCGGCACAAAGGAGCCTGAGTCTTATAAACTGGTGCATAGTTGCAAATGAACTGGCACCAAAATGGTCAATTTAAACCAATAGAAACCAAACTATCTTAGGCGGACTGCCTGCCCCCTCTATACAATGGCAGAGGAAACACTGCATTGAATGATACATAAGTCTTAACCATATGACTCGTTTCCACAGGCAGGTGCTCCAGACACCAACGCTATGTGCCCTCCTCCGAACACTTGGGACCAGCCCAGCCAACCTTTCTGATGTCATCACTGCCCCCCCTCTGGATGGAGCCCCTAAACAGTACCCCCCCAAAATCACCCAGCTGGTAAACGACATCACCAGCCTCACCTTGTTAGAGGTGTCAGACCTCAACGAGCTGCTCAAGGTATGGAACTGGAACATGTAGATTTACATTAGGCCACATTTACATTTGACATTTTAGTCATTTAGCAGACGCTTTTATCCAGAGCGACTTACAGTTAGTGAGTGCATACATTTTCATACTGGCCCCCGTGGGAAACAAACCCACAACCCTGGTGTTGCAAGCGCCCTTGCTCTACCAACTGAGCTAGTCATTTAGCAGACGCTCGTATCCAGTGCCACTCAATCAGTGCCATAAATTATAGCACATTGGTCTATATATAACACATAGTACATAGCCATGCATATAGCACATTGGCCTGTACTTGAGTATAATTAGGCAAATCTGACAACACATTTATTTATTTATTTAGCACACACTCTTATCCAGAGCGACTTACAGGAGCAATTAGGGTTAAGTGCCTTGCTCAAGGGCACATCAGCAGATTTTTCACGTAGTCGGCTCAGGGATTCAAACCGGCGACCTTTCGGTTACTGGCCCAGCGCCCTTAACTGCTAGGCTACCTGTACAATAGGCTACAACTCCATTTGTCCAACTGTTACATCGAGGGTTGTGCGTACGGCCCAGTACATCACTGGGGTCGAGCTCCCTGCCATCCAGGACCTCTATACCAGGCGGTGTCAGAGGAAGGCCCTAAATGTAACTGTCTGCCTTGACCCTTTTTACACTATCTCTTTTGATTCATCACATGCTGCTGTACTGTTTATTATCTATCCAGTTGCCTAGTCACTTTGTTCCTAGTTATATGTACATATCTACCTCCATTACCTCGTACCCCTGCACATCGACTCGGTACTGGTACCCCGTGTATAAAGCCAAGTTATCGTTACTCATTATATATCTATTATTACATGTTTTACTTTTCTATTATTTCTCTATTTTTCTCTCTGTATTGTTGGGAAGGGCCCGTAAGTAAGCGCTTCACTGTTGGTCTACACCTGTTGTTTACGAAGCATATGGCGAATAAAATTAGATTTGACTTGAACACTCATCTTGTTGAATGACTTCTATATAAAGTATGTTTAATTTTTGTCCCAGAAAACCCTGAATATCCAGGATGTTGGGATGATGCCAATGGCAGCCATGGCTGCAGGAGCAGCACCTGCAGCTCTGGTAAGACAGGGATTATTTCAGTGTGTTTAGGTGTTTTATTCAATAGGTTAATAAAGCTTATTTCTTTACCTGTATTGGTTAGCCTGCCCTTACGTGATGCCCTATGGTTACCCCTTACCCCACCCTTACATGATGCCCCATGGTTACCCCTTACCCCGCCCTTACGTGATGCCCTATGGTTACCCCTTACCCCACCCTTACATGATGCCCCATGGTTACCCCTTACCCCACCCTTACATGATGCCCCATGGTTACCCCTTACCCCACCCTTACATGATGCCCCATGGTTACCCCTTACCCCACCCTTACATGATGCCCCATGGTTACCCCTTACCCCACCCTTACATGATGCCCCATGGTTACCCCCTTACCCCACCCTTACATGATGCCCCATGGTTACCCCTTACCCCGCCCTTACATGATGCCCCATGGTTACCCCTTACCCCACCCTTACATGATGCCCCATGGTTACCCCTTACCCCGCCCTTACATGATGCCCCATGGTTACCCCTTACCCCGCCCTTACATGATGCCCTATGGTTACCCCTTACCCGCCCTTACGTGATGCCCTATGGTTACCCCTTACCCCGCCCTCATTGGCCTTCTATCAAAAAATGCTTTAACCTGGTTTAGTTTCAATGGAAAATGTAAGCTTCTTTACTGCAATGCAATCTTTCTGCTTGACTGTACACATAAGGATGTAATATAGTGGCCTCAGGGCATAGATATGGCATGTTCTAACCTTCCATTGTATTCATTCTGCTCCTATAGGCAGTGGAGGAGGAGATGGCGCCAGTCAAGAAAGAGAAGACTCACTTCACAGTAAAACTGACAGAACTGAAGGCAGCAGAGAAAGTCAAACTCATAAAGGAAGTGAAGAACTGCATCCAAGGCTTGAACCTGGTGCAGGTAAGATGCTGTTTTGTTTTTTTCTCTGATGTCACAGCCAGACAATGTATTGTTTTGTTCTTTCCTGTCTTTGTAATCGTTTGTCCTTTCCACCTATTACCACACATGCTCCAGTGTCCGCGCTTAAAGGACACACAGTCAAATCAATCTGCGACGTAGGCTAGCTTTGCATTGGGTTGGAGGCCTTTCACTCTGTGATACTGCACTCTTTATGTATATGATCGTCTTAAGAAGTTGGTTGACTTCTCTGTTCTCTCTATAATCATCCTTCTGTTTCTTACTCTAGAAGACATCAAGTCATGTCCGTCTAGGAGGTCACTTTGTGTTAATGTTACTATAGGTCACCTGATCCCCTCTCCTCTGTCCTCCACCAGGCTAAGAAGTTGGTGGAGTCCCTCCCCCAGGAGATCAGAGCCAATGTGTCTAAAGAGGAGGCGGAGAAGCTGAAGGCCGCCCTGGAGACAGCAGGAGGCACTGTGGTGTTGGAGTAGAGACCTGGAGGAGACCATCCCTGCCTCCACCCGACTGACCCCATCTCCATCCATCCACCGTCTGGCTGCGGATACTCCTCCTCTCCCCGTTCTGTCTATTTTTCTGTTTTATACAGCAGTATAAATGGAAGAAAGGAACCAATACCTTGGAAAAGGAAACTAAAATATTGCCTTTTGACAACGTTGCTGTACTAGCTACCAACTGGACGGTGTGAGGCGGGTCGGGAGAAACTAACTCAGACTGAACTCCTCAGGCTCAGAGCCTGAACACACCCGCCGGCCGCTCATCAATCTGCTCGTCCATTTGTCGTGTTTGTCTGTCTGTCTGTCTGCGTCCCGATTCTCCAATCCTTCTCCCGAAGTGTGCACTTGTCTTGCGTTCTTTTTTCACATTGATTTAACAACGGTGGAAACTCAAACTCTCTAAAGCCAATGTTTACGTCAACCCTATGCTTTTAAGTCCATGACGTGGAGTATGAGGACACAGTACGGGAGAAGGGTGGAGAATGGAAACCAGCCTGTCTATCAGCCTGGTACTTTTGCCCATTGGGCTGCAGTCAAGCTGGCCCTGGGCCAGTCTGTCTCTGTCAGTCTGTTTGTCTGGGGGTGAGTTGCCCTGAAAGCCTCGTTGCTAACGTGGCATGTTATTTCTCCTGACAACCCAGCCTCCACAGTGACCATTACAATATCTATGTTTGACTGTCTGTATTCGCCAGTGGAAGCTGGTGGGAGGAGCTATAGGAGGACGGGCTCATTGTAATGGCTGGAATGGAATTATGGAACGGAGTCGAACAGGTGGTTTCCATATGTTTGTGTTTGATACCGTTCCATTGGGCTCCCGAGTGGCGCAGCGGTCTAAGGCACTGCATCTCAGTGCTTGAAGCGTCACTACAGACCCCCTGGTTCGATTCCAGGCTGCATCACAACTGGCCGTGATTGGGAGTCCCGTTGGGCGTCGTCTGGGTTTGGCCGGTGTAGGCCGTCATTGTAAATAAGAATTTGTTCTTAACTGACTTGCCTAGTTAAATAAAGGTAAAATAAAAAATTCCATTCCAGCCATTACAATGAGCCTGTCCTATAGCTCCTCCCACCAGCCGCCACTGGTATTTTATGTGCGTTAATGAACCAAATTCGTCAAATTAAGCACTTTGCTCGTTGTTCTGTGAGTGGTGTGAGTCTGGGTCATTGAGAGGAGTGAGGTACCACGTTCGCGACAAAGCTTTTTGAGAAACCCTCCTGTGTATGGAGACATGGTTACCAAGGTTACCATGTTATCTAGTACCAGGGTAACTGAGCTGTGTCCTCATTAGGGGTTGGAACCGATTCAGAGAACAGATCCATTTTTCAAGGAACAGAAACGGAACGGAACGAAAGTGAACGAAACGGAACGAAAGTGATCCATGCTGTTCTGGAACAGAACCATTATTTTAAACGCATGGGAACCGGTTAATAACGTTCTTTTACATTCCAGGTGTTTTTTCTACTCCCACAAACAAAACGCAACAAAGTGCTTTATGCAAAGCCCTCACTCTGTCACTCCAACTTATTCCAGCGTCTGCCTGCAAGCTGAAAGTCTTTACCAGTGTGTGTTTAGGCTACCTCTCTGAAGCATAGGCTACTGTACTGACCTTACAATTGTGATTCAGAAGATGGGGAGAGAGATTTGTAATTAGCTAGAGAAGAATATATTAACTTTTTTGATGATAGTTAAGGATACTATTGACCTAGTTATCACATTTAACATTGGTTTTATTAACTACAAAATGGTAAGACGTGTTTTTAGTTCTGGTGCAGCTCTGCACACACAAGCTTGTTAGCCAGCTAGCTCAAAGGACATTCAAAGTTCCTCCAAGTCGTTCATCCTAGGTATAATCCTGTGGACCTAATTCAGATAAGGCATGTCATAACAAGATGCCCAGTGCTTCAAGCCTCCTCCTCAACCCTCTCTTGCTCTCTCCCCACCCTCAAAATGTCAGTCACATCTTGTGCCATAGGCTACACTTGTCTGTCCAACACCCATGGAAAAAACTAGCTTGCCTGCTCTATTTGCGCTGATTGGTGAAGTAATTTATTGCGCTAAATGTACAAAGAAACTAACAGATTTCAGGTTAAAAAAGGAACCTAAAGGAATGATATAAACCTGTTCAGAACTGTTGCTGGTCGGAACAGTGGAACGGAAATGTTTGTTCTGTTCAGAACGAAACGATTGGAAAATAATTTTGGTTCCAACCCCTGGTCTGTATTCTGTATGGCTGATATAGGATCAATGATGAAGTGATTTAAATAAATAAAAATACAAGTTACATTTCTTTGGTTGTTTGAATATGTTCTTACTTTGGATCACATTTGTCAGATTAGAAGGTGCTGTAAAGACTATGAAGGATTATTAAATAGTACCTATGAAAAAAGTATTCATAATGTTGAGATTACATATTTATATTTGATGTAAAGCTTTGTTTGGTGTTAGAAATCCATATTTTGAGTTAATTCGAATTTGAAACAAGTGGAGTTTAATAAGTAAAATAGCCACTAGGAGGCAGAAGAGAGCTGTGCTGATTCTCCCAGACCAGGGACTGGCAACTGGTGGCCCCACCCCGCTTTTGTAGTCCCACGATCAATTCCCCCCCCCCCCCCACCCAAAAGGTAACTCCTTTGGGGTCTCAATTTACTGTTGAGAGTTATTTACATTTACATTTTAGTCATTTAGCAGACGCTTTTATCCAGAATTATAATAGTAGAATACACAAGGTGCAATTTAGAAATGTGGTTTTGCATCAGCAGTTTTTCTCTTATGTCGGTCACTGACATTCACTCAATTAGCCATGTCAACTAACATTTTTTAGATTGGTAAATTAGTCTAGAGGCCAGCTAGTAATCATGGTCGAATTACCGACTGGGGGCCTCCTTGATTTTGTTAGTTACTCTCACTCAAATATATTAAAAACTGCAAACATTTCTCTATACACTATGGCAAAATCTGCAGAATTGTAGGAAATCAGCTTTTAAAAACAGCACGTTTCTCTCTCCAACTAGAGCTGTTGTGTTGAGCATATTACTGCCACACCAGCAGTCATGAGTCAAGAAGACCACAGTCAAATTCCATGTGAGTCACAGTAAATCTCCTCTTATGCGCTCTGGACATGCCTTGGTTGTACCCAAAACATGGTATTTGTGGATGTTGTTTCAAAGCCTAACATAACAAAATGGACAGCGCTTTCTAAGGTGATTATTAATTCAAAACACCCATAAGCATATTAGAGCTAATGTATACGGATAGGGCTATATATGTAAGATGTCTTTGCTACATAATTGGTCTAGCCTATACAAATTCTAGTAATAGCCTCTTGAGTGTGGACAGTATTATTATTATGCATAATGGTTGGACTGCTTTCCTTATGCTGTGTTCCAAACGTTCTATCCATGAGTCTGGGAGGGAACGTGTAGGCTATCCTGTTGATTCATTGATTGTGCAGGGTGGCTTGATTTTGAATAGCCTAATGATAGGGCATTTAAAAAATATATTTTCATGAGAGATAGGCTAACATATTACCTTTAGCTACAGAATATCTCACCATCGTGTGTTTCCATCTCATCCTCTCCTTCAATCCTTTATTGAGCGCGCAGAGAGAGGGGCTGTCAACAGTTTCATTATGTTTCGTGAAAACATTTTACTGTCAATGGGCGGAAAATCACTTGTCGAGCAACTAGGGGCTGCGTGCATGGAGTGACGTAACCGGCGGAGCCTACCAGGCATGATTGAAAAGCGGCCTCAGTTAGCTATTCCAGTGCATACAGATTGCATGTATTTTTCCCTGTTCCTGCCCATTTGATTATGGGCCATTCTAAATCTAAACGCATTTTACATATTAGTAAAGATAAGATTAAATTGAGAATAGCCTGATGGGTGAAAATATGATCACTTGATGAGAGAACAGGGTGTGTAGCCTGAGGCAAGGAACTGAGCACAAGCTTTTTTTGCTACAATCTCAAATCATCAATAGCCTATAGCCGCACCATGCAGCCCATATATGTTTTGATTTCTAAGACATTCTAATGTTTGTATCATTCACTACTAAAGTTGCCAAATAACTCTAAATGTAGGATATTATAGTCCCTGTTTCAAATGATCACTTTTACGTTCAACATGGCCACTTCATATGAGCACTCGC
Organism: Coregonus clupeaformis; assembly: GCF_020615455.1. Classification (NCBI taxonomy): domain Eukaryota; kingdom Metazoa; phylum Chordata; class Actinopteri; order Salmoniformes; family Salmonidae; genus Coregonus; species Coregonus clupeaformis. The sequence goes on along the minus strand of NC_059226.1, from coordinate 32,552,683 downwards.
TCTGGAATGTGAAAAATATCCTTTCTATTTTATTCAACCAAGTTCAGTTATATTCTTCTAACTATGAAATCATATAAAAGAATGGCATGGGATTTATAGGCCTATCTTGTCTGCTTAATGAACAAGCCTACAGCCTATGGCACGGAGCATAGAGAGATAACATACAGTAGGCCACTCATATTCTGTTCTTCAGAAATACATTTTCTTCATATCATAATGTATCTTTAGACCTGCCTAAAATAATATAAATAATCAGTTGGTAGAGCGTGGCGCTTGCGTCGCCAGGGTTGTGGGTTCGATTCCCACAGGGGACCAGTGTGAACATGTATGTACATTTTAGTCATTTAGCAGACGCTCTTATCCAGATTGGCCCCCTGTGGGAATCAAACCCACAACCCTGGCGTTGCAAGCACCATGCTCTACCAACTGAGCTACAGAAGGCCTGTACTCACTACTGTAAGTCTCTGGATAAGAGCGTCTGCTAAATGACTAACAATGTAAATAATATTTGTGATTTTGTTATTACTCTCATTGCGCGTGTGCAACCCCAACAGAGCTCCCCAGCTGGAGGGAGGCGGTGTTTCACTGTGTTTGGTTCAAGGCTCAGGTAGAACTCTACCCTCCTGTAGGATCCTCTTGTCACCCGCACACAGAGCCCCAGCCTCTCTCTCTCTCTCTCTCTCTCTCTCTCTCTCTCTCAGGCCAGGCTAGGGTGGGGAGGAGTGGTGTGGTGTGGTGTGTCACTGCTCTTCATACAGTGACAGTCAGTGGTGGGAGAGAAGGAGTGGGTGTCTAGTTACTGTTCCTGCCCTGCTCTCCTGCCCTGCTCTCCTGCTGCCCTCTGATTCAGCAGAACTGCCGAGTCGACCCATACTACTGACAGCTCAGGGAAACCATATTAGTCTTAACCAGATGGGCTCCAACCCCAATTCAACACGGATCGATGACATGTTGCAGTTGTATTAAATCTAAACACAATATAGTCATAGCTGTGTAAGAATATGAGAAGTGACAGTTGTTGTTTGCGATAACATTTGACCTCTGTCAAGCCGGGTTCAGAATGTTTTTCTGAACCCTTGACATCTTTGGGTCCACAGTCTGACCGGAAACAAAAATTGGTAAATTGGTTAATAGGTTTAAGTTACAGTGGGGAAAAAAAGTATTTAGTCAGCCACGAATTGTGCAAGTTCTCCCACTTAAAAAGATGAGAGAGGCCTGTCATTTTCATCATAGGTACACGTCAACTATTACAGACAAAATGAGGAAAAAAATTCCAGAAAATCACATTGTAGGATTTTTTATGAATTTATTTGCAAATTATGGTGGAAAATAAGTATTTGGTCAATAACAAAAGTTTCTCAATACTTTGTTATATACCCTTTGTTGGCAATGACACAGGTCAAACGTTTTCTGTAAGTCTTCACAAGGTTTTCACACACTGTTGCTGGTATTTTGGCCCATTCCTCCATGCAGATCTCCTCTAGAGCAGTGATGTTTTGGGGCTGTCGCTGGACAACACAGACTTTCAACTCCCTCCAAAGATTTTCTATGGGGTTGAGATCTGGAGACTGGCTAGGCCACTCCAGGACCTTGAAATGCTTCTTACAAAGCCACTCCTTCGTTGCCCGTGCGGTGTGTTTGGGATCATTGTCATGCTGAAAGACCCAGCCACGTTTCATCTTCAATGCCCTTGCTGATGGAAGGAGGTTTTCACTCAAAATCTCACGATACATGGCCCCATTCATTCTTTCCTTTACACGGATCAGTCGTCCTGGTCCCTTTGCAGAAAAACAGCCCCAAAGCATGATATTTCCACCCCCATGCTTCACAGTAGGTATGGTGTTCTTTGTCCTCCAAACACGACAAGTTGAGTTTTTACCAAAAAGTTCTATTTTGGTTTCATCTGACCATATGACATTCTCCCAATCCTCTTCTGGATCATCCAAATGCACTCTAGCAAACTTCAGACGGGCCTGGACATGTACTGGCTTATGCAGGGGGACACGTCTTGCACTGCAGGATTTGAGTCCCTGGCGGCGTAGTGTGTTACTGATGGTAGGCTTTGTTACTTTGGTCCCAGCTCTCTGCAGGTCATTCAGTAGGTCCCCCCCGTGTGGTTCTGGGATTTTTGCTCACCGTTCTTGTGATCATTTTGACCCCACAGGGTGAGATCTTGCGTGGAGCCCCAGATCGAGGGAGATTATCAGTGGTCTTGTATGTCTTCCATTTCCTAATAATTGCTCCCACAGTTGATTTCTTCAAACCAAGCTGCTTACCTATTGCAGATTCAGTCTTCCCAGCCTGGTGCAGGTCTACAATTTTGTTTCTGGTGTCCTTTGACAGCTCTTTGGTCTTGGCCATAGTGGAGTTTGGAGTGTGACTGTTTGAGGTTGTGGACAGGTGTCTTTTATACTGATAACAAGTTCAAACAGGTGCCATTAATACAGGTAACGAGTGGAGGACAGAGGAGCATCTTAAAGAAGAAGTTACAGGTCTGTGAGAGCCAGAAATCTTGCTTGTTTGTAGGTGACCAAATACTTATTTTCCACCATAATTTGCAAATAAATTCATTAAAAATCCTACAATGTGATTTTCTGGATTTTTTTTTCTCAATTTGTCTGTCATTGTTGACCTGTACCTATGATGAAAATTACAGACCTCTCTCATCTTTTTAAGTGGGAGAACTTGCACAATTGGTGGCTGACTAAATAAAATTTTTCCCCACTGTATGTTGAAGCCCTCTTACAGGTCAGAGCCCAGTACCATAGGTCAGCTACAACTATGCTGAGGTCGGCTTTATTCCACAACACTACAGCAGCAGGAAGAGTCTTGGCTACTATTTTTACATCAGTCACGTAGGCCACACTTCCACTCAGGATGGAACCAGCTGCATCCAGTCTTGGCACGAGACGGTGGAGCACAGAGAATTCTCTCACACCCTCAAGACACATGGGCATGTTGGACCAGCAGACTGAGCCGCAGTGCAGAACGTTCTGATCTAATATCCATTCTAACAAGTATTTGTACAGAGGAATATTTATTACAGAGTAGCCGAGAAAACCTCCATCTACTCATACAACCTAGGCTACTGAATAGGGTCAGAACTGGTCAGTGGCCATCGTGAGGCAAGTTCAGTGACGTGCACTTGTTTTCCTTGCTGTGGAAGATTGACACAAAACAAAAGCCTCTTTTCTGGTAAATGTGGCAGTGTAAGCTTGGCCCATGCTGTATATCAAAGTTGTGGAAAACCTACGTGCCTATGTCAATCATGTTTCCAGTGTGGGCTGGTTTATAAAAAGAGCACTCCCACTTGAACACCGGCTGGCAAGGCAAATTAGGCTGCGTTTACACAGGCAGCCCAATTCAGATCTTTTGACAATTATTTGCACATCTGATACCTATCTGATCTTTTCCCTAGTGTGTAAACAGCAACAAAACATATGGAATCTGATCTTTTGACTTCCGATTTATACCTGCGTTTACACAAGCAGCCCAAATTCTGATATTTCTTCCACTAATTGGTCTTTTGACTAATCAGATAATCCCAGGTTGTGTCATTACCGGCCGGCCGTGACCGGGAGTCCCATAGGGCGGCGCACAATTGGCCCAGCGTCGTCCGGGTTAGGGGAGGGTTTGGCCGGGGGGGCTTTACTTGGCTCATCGTGCTCTAGTGACTCCTTGTGGCGGACTGGGCGCCTGCAGGCTGACCTCGGTCGTCAGTTGAACGTGTTTCCTCTGACACATTGGTGCAACTGGCTTCCGGGTTAAGCGAGCGGGTGTTAAGAAGCCCGGTTTGGCGGGTCATGTTTCGGAGGACGCATGAATCGACCTTTGCCTATCCCGAGCCCGTTGGGGAGTTGCAGCGATGAGACAAGATCGTAATCACGAAATTTGGGAGAAAAAGGGGGGTAAAAAACCCCAAAGAGACCAGTTAGTGGAAAAAAAGATCAGAATTGTGCTCCCTGTTTGAACGCAGCCTAAGTGGATCTTAACCCTGATACAAACCCCCTCCTCCATTTGTGATCTCTGTCTGGATGCTCATGGTTTTTTTAACGACCTGCCATTACCATGACAACCACCCCAACATTTGTAGGAACAGTGACTTTAAATGAGCATGGCATCTGTTTGCTACTTCAGAGGCTACATCAGTGAAAATGCGCAAATCTGATATGGGTCAGATGTAAAACTGAGTGTGGACAGTCAGAAAAAAATCAGATATAGAAAGAAAATCAGATTTTTGGTTCTTAGAGCGGTTGTGTAACTAGGGAGGCTTTTGAATGTCTACTTCAGCTCAGCTGTTGCGAAACGAGATACTGGGCGGATTCGATTATGCTGAGCCGCGGGGCACCAGTCTATGGGCTGTGACGTGGGAGGAGCGCATTTCTCAAATCAAACAGTAATCTGCACAGCTCGATCATGTTGTCAACAATGCAGCATGTTGCATCATCCAGAAACATACAACATCTCTTTACCATTAAATACATGTTTGAATTTTCTAATTAGTTTTCGCAAGGCAGATAAAGCGTTTTTATAAAGCAATCACGTTTGCATGTGAAAATACAGAATCCTACTCATTACTTCACGTGCTAATTACGTCACTCTAGTTTTGATCCGACTTCGTCGTGGGCTTTGAACAGTGCACCTGGTTCACGCCCGGGAGGTAGCCCGGTTCCAAAAGGAATGCAATCAACTTTCACCCGGTGGGAAACACGCCTACCCGGGCCAGATTAATCGAATCCTCTCATTGGTCTAGAGGCACCTTCGTTCCATAGTAGGTCCATACTAGTTTGAAAGACGTTGGTGTAGCCTGCTAACACTAAACTTGTAAATTGCGTCAGCCAGGCTAGCAGCCTTCATAGTTAATACAGGCAACGTTAAACCATGCGCGTTGTATGAAATGCCGCGGAAAGAACGGTGCAAGAACCGGGAAACATTTACTACTAATCGTCAGTCACCAGTTTTGGAGATTATCTGACACATGCCAATAATTCTCTAGCTAGGGAGTTGAAAGAAGGTAGTGTGAAGCCACGCAGGTGTCCTGAGTAGGCTAACACAAGACGCCCCAGACACGGTTTCTAGGGTTTGACTGACCAACAGGACACCTGGGAACATGTCGGAGAAACGCAGGTCGCGATGGTATTTCGGTGGACTATCCTCAAGTGCTGCTGCCTGCATTACACACCCCTTGGATCTGATCAAGGTAAGATATGTAGAGGGGATCTGATTAATTTAAGATGCTGTATGTAGAGTGGATCTGATCAAGGTAAGATACACTACTGGTCAAAAGTTTTAGAATACCTACTCATTCAAGGGTATTTCTTTATTTTTACTATTTTCTACATTGTAGAATAATAGTGAAGACATCAAAACTATGAAATAACACATGGAATCATGTAATAACCCAAAAAGTGTTAAACAAATCAAAATATATGTTATATTTGAGATTCTTCAAATAGCCACCCTTTCCCTTGATGACAGCTTTGCACACTCTTGGCATTCTCTCAACCAGCTTCACCTGGAATGCTTTTCCAACAGTCTTGAAGGAGTTCCCACATATGCTGAGCACTTGTTGGCTGCCTTTCCTTCACTCTGCGGTCCAACTCATCCCAAACCATCCCAATTTGGTTGAGGTCGGGGGATTGTGGAGGCCAGGTCATCTGATGCAGCACTCCATCACTCTCCTTCTTGGTGAAATAGCCCTTACACAGCCTGGAGGTGTGTTGGGTCATTGTCCTGTTGAAAAACAAATGATAGTCCCACTAAGCCCAAACCAGATGGGATGCCGTATCGCTGCAGAATGCTGTGGTAGCCATGCTGGTTAAGCGTGCCTTGAATTCTAAATAAATCACAGACGGTGTCACCAGCAAAGCACCCCCACACCATGACACCTCCTCCTCCATGCTTTGCTTTTTTTCATCTGTTCACCCACACCTCACAAAGACATGGCGGTTGGAACCAAAAATCTCAAATTTGGACTCCAGACCAAAGGACAAATTTCCACTGGTCTAATGTACATTGCTCGTGTTTCTTGGCCCAAGCAAGTCTCTTCTTCTTATTGGTGTCCTTGAGTAGTGGTTTCTTTGCAGCAATTCGACCATGAAGGCCTGATTCACACGGTCTCCTTTTAACAGTTGATGTTGACAAGTGTCTGTTACTTGAACTCTGTGAAGCATGTAATTTCTGAAGCTGGTAACTCTATTGAACTTATCCTCTGCAGCAGAGGTAACTCTGGGTCTTCCATTCCTGTGGTGGTCCTCATGAGAGCCAGTTTCATCATAGCGTTTGATGGTTTTTGCGACTGCACTTGAAGAAACTTTCAAAGTTCTTGAAATGTTCCGTATTGACTGACCTTCATGTCTTAAAGTAATTATGGACTGTCGTTTCTCTTTGCTTATTTGAGCTGTTCTTGCCATAATATGGACTTGGTCTTTTACCAAATAGGGCCATCTTCTGTATAACTGGTTGAGAGATTGCCAAGAGTGTGCAAAGCTGTCATCAAGGCAAAGGGTGGGTATTTGAAGAATCTCAAATATAAAATATATTTTGATTTGTTTAACACTTTTTTGGTTACTATATGATTCCATATGTTATTTCATAGTTTTGATGTCTTCACTATTATTCTACAATGTCGAAAATAGTTAAAATAAAGAAAAACCCTTGAATGAGTAGGTGTTCTAAAACTTTTGACCGGTGGTGTATGTAGAGGGGATCTGATCAAGGTACGATGCTGTATGTAGAGTGGATCTGATCAAGGTAAGATATGTAGAGTGGATCTGATCAAGGTAAGAGACAGTACATTCAGAAAGTATTCAGACCCCTTGACTTTTTCCACATTTATTTACCTTACAGCCTTATTCTAAAATGGATTACATTATTTTTTCCCCTCCTCAATCTACACACAATACCCCATAATGACAAAGTGAAAACAGGTTTTTATACATTTTTATAAATGTATTACAAATAAAAAACAGAAATACCTTTATTTACATAAGTATTCAGACCCTTGCTATGAGACTAGAAATTGAGCTCAGGTGCATCTTGTTTCCATTGATCATCCTTGAGATGTTTCTACAACTTGATTGGAGTCCACCTGTAGTAAATTCAATTGATTGGACATGATTTGGAAAGGCACACACCTGTCTATATAAGGTCCAACAGTTGACAGTGCATGTCAGAGCAAAAACCAAGCCATGAGGTCGAAGGAATTGTCCATAGAGCTCAGAGACAGGCACAGCTCTGGGGAAGGGTACCAAAACATTTCTGCAGCATTGAAGGTCCCCAAGAACACAGTGGCCTCCGTCATTTTAAAATGGAAGTTTGGAACCACCAAGACTCTTCCTAGAGCTGGCCGCCCGGCCAAACTGAGTAATCGGGGGAGAAGGGCCTTGGTCAGGGAGGTGACCAAGAACCCAATGGTCACTCTGACAGAGTTCCTCTGTGGAGATGGGATAACCATCCAGAAGGACAACCTTCTCTGCAGCACTCCACCAATCACAGCTTTATGGTAGAGTGGCCAGACGGAAGCCATTCCTCAGTAAAAGGCACATGACAGCCCGCTTGGAGTTTGCCAAAAGGCACCTAAAGACTCTCAGACCATGAGAAACAAGATTCTCTGGTCTGATGAAACCAAGATTGAACTCTTTGGCCTGAATGCCAAGCATCACGTCTGGAGGAAACCTGGCACCATCCCTATGGTGAAGCATGGTGGTGGCTGAATCATGCTGTGGGGATGTTTTTCAGCGGCAGGGACTGGGAGACTAGTCAGGATTGAGGGAAAGATGAACGGAGCAAAGTACAGAGAGATCCTTGATGTAAACCTGCTCCAAAGCGCTCAGGACCTCAGACTGGGGCGAAGATTCACCTTCCAACAGGACAACGATCCTAAGTACACAGCCAAGACAATGCAGGAGTGGCCTCGGGACAAGTCTCTGAATGTCCTTGAGTGGCCCAGCCAGAGCCCAGACTTGAACCCGATCGAACATCTCTGGAGAGACCTGAAAATAGCTGTGCAGCAACGCTCCCCATCCAACCTGACTGAGCTTGAGAGGATCTGCAGAGAAGAATGGGAGGAACTCCCCAAATACAGATGTGCCAAGCTTGTAGCGTCATATCCAAGAAGAATTGAGGCTGAAATCGCTGCCAAAGGTGCTTCAACAAAGTACTGAGTACAGGCTCTGAATACTTACGTAAATTTGATATTTCAGTTTTTAATTTTTTCTAAATCTGCAAAAAATTCTGAACAGCTGTTTTTGCTTTGTCATTCTGTGGTATTGTGTGTAGATTGATGAGGAAAAAGTACAATTTAATAACATTTTAGAATAAGGCTGTAACGTAAAATGTGGAAAAAGACAAGGGATCTGAATACTTTCCGAGTGGATCTGATCAAGATAAGATATGTAGAGTGGATCTGATCAAGGCAAGATATTGTAATAAAACATGCAGGGTGTGGCTCGAACCCTCAACCTTTTGTCCTGAAGCCCAGCGCGCAATTGAATGTGCCACAAAAGTATGCTCAAGTGGCAGAGTCAATATCCGCATTTATATATATATATATATTATGCCATTTAGCAGACGCTTTTATCCAAAGCGACTTAGTCATGTGCGCATAAATTTTTACGTATGGGTGGTCCCGGGGATCGAACCCACTACCCTGGCGTTACAAGCGCCATGCTCTACCAATTGAGCTACAGAGGACCACATAGTTGAGGTGTCATAATACCCATCAAACCAAGCGGTCAAACAGGGAAATGGTTCAAATAGTTTTTCCACCATTCATTTTTCCCATGGGGGATTTTTAGAAACACTTAAAATAAGGGCTGTGTTTAGTGTAGGCTTACCCTGGCGTGACGTTTTGATAACCATGTAAATCTCTCTCAGACAAGGTGACTTTTATCAATATATTTGGCTCTATTTATTCTTAGATTGGAAAATGCTAATTTGCATAAAAGTAGACATCATGAAAGACTACAAATCCCTGCAAGCTCCTGCACATCATCTCTAGCTGACACCTTTGCTAACAGGTATTGTGTCAATTTAAAACTTGCACAAGACAGTTCACAGAATTGTCCATTTAAAGAAATGTAGCCAATTTATTCATTAGTACATGTAGCTGATATTAGATAGTTATTCCAGAGATTCTTACCTTTGCCTTGATTCGGCAGTCTCGTCCAGATCATCATGGCATTTGTAGTTCTTTATGATTGCCACATTAGCAGCTAATTAGCATATTCTCTTTTTTGGGGGGGGTAAATACAGACCAATGATATGATTATTAATTGACAGTTCTTTGATAGGGCTGCTTTTGAATGCCAGAGCATGTAAGTGGGCCAACGAGCTATCAGTTTTACCAATTTCACTTCAGATTCTGACGCTTATCCACGTTTCTCCAAGCATCACATTTCTACGTGTTTTTGGCACACTGGGTTGCTCCTCCTGCTCAGCATCATCCTTCATTAATTCTGAATGCTTAATTAAGGGTTAAGGTTTTGGATAGTTTTCCAAAAACGACTGCAATGTTAAATTTAGACATTCATTCAGAATGGTTAAGGGATAGGGTTGAAACAAAACAATTAAAAACGTGTGACTACCATTGGGATTGAACACACAACCTCCTATGCTGAGCGCTAGAAGCAACCCAGGGTGTCAAACATCAGAATCTGAAGTAAAATTTGTAAAATCGTGAGATCTTGTTGACCCACTTACATGCTCTGGCATTCAAAATCAGCCCTGCTTTAGGCTATCAAATAACTGTCAATGAATAATCATATCAATGGATGGAATCAGTAAATACATGGCTGCAACAACGGTCTGACAAGCACAACTGGCACTGCATATCAAAAGAGGCCTAATTAGACAAAATAACAATTAAGTAATTCTAACAAAATAAGTTGTTCAAACGACTCAGTATCTTGTTTCAATGACTTAGTATCTGGTTTGAACGACTTAAAAAAATAAGTCGTTCGGGCGAGATTATTCCAACAGTCTTCAGGGCTTCCGTAAATAGCAAATGGGCTGAATTGTACCAATGGTATGGTGTTTCTATTAATTAGGCCTAATAGTTCACTTCATCAGACTCCTAGTAGCCAAATATTCAATAATAGTGAATTATACAGTTCACTTTACTGGTTGTGTTGGTAGACTTCCTTTTCTTGGTGGTGGAGAAAGTTGGAGTTAACTCCTATGACATCATCACCTCCACTTTAACTTGACATTGCCATAACTCCTCTCTACTGTTTGTCTTCCTGGTATGTAATATGGGTTCCCCTCCAGGTGCACCTCCAGACGCAGCATGAGGTGAGGATGAGGATGGTGGGGATGACTATGAGTGTGGTGCAGAGAGACGGTGTTCTGGCTCTCTACAGCGGCCTCAGCGCCTCCCTCTGCAGACAGGTGGGTAGATGCACACACACACCTCCACCACCATTACCCATCACCTCCACCTCCATCACCACCACCACCACCATTACCCATCACCTCCACCTCCATCACCACCACCACCATTACCCATCACCTCCACCACCACCACCATTACCCATCACCACCTCCACCACCACCACCACCATTACCCATCACCTCCACCACCACCACCATTACCCATCACCTCCACCACCTCCATCACCACCACCACCATTACCCATCACCTCCACCTCCATCACCACCACCACCATTACCCATCACCTCCACACACACCACCACCACCACCATTACCCATCACCACCTCCATCACCACCACCACCATTACCCATCACCTCCACCACCACCACCATTACCCATCACCTCCACCACCTCCATCACCACCACCACCATTACCCATCACCTCCACCACCACCACCATTACCCATCACCTCCACCACCTCCATCACCACCACCACCATTACCCATCACCTCCACCTCCATCACCACCACCACCATTACCCATCACCTCCACACACACCACCACCACCACCATTACCCATCACCACCTCCATCACCACCACCACCATTACCCATCACCTCCACCACCTCCATCACCACCACCACCATTACCCATCACCTCCGCCTCCATCACCACCACCATTACCCATCACCTCCACCACCACCACCACCATTACCCATAACCTCCACCACCACCACCACCACCATTACCCATCACCTCCACCACCACCATTACCCATCACCTCCACCTCCACCACCACCACCATTACCCATCACCTCCACCACCTCCATCACCACCACCACCATTACCCATCACCTCCATCACCTCCACCATTACCCATCACCTCCACCACCACCACCATTACCCATCACCTCCACCACCACCACCACCACCATTACCCATCACCTCCACCACCACCATTACCCATCACCTCCACCTCCACCACCACCACCATTACCCATCACCTCCACCACCTCCATCACCACCACCACCATTACCCATCACCTCCATCACCTCCACCATTACCCATCACCTCCACCACCACCACCATTACCCATCACCTCCACCTCCATCACCTCCACCATTACCCATCACCTCCACCACCACCACCATTACCCATCACCTCCACCACCTCCATCACCACCACCACCATTACCCATCACCTCCACCTCCACCACCACCACCATTACCCATCACCTCCACCACCTCCATCACCACCACCACCATTACCCATCACCTCCACCTCCATCACCACCACCATTACCCATCACCTCCGCCTCCATCACCACCACCATTACCCATCACCTCCACCACCACCACCACCATTACCCATAACCTCCACCACCACCACCACCACCATTACCCATCACCTCCACCACCACCACCATTACCCATCACCTCCAAGAGCAAGAGTATTATGTTAAATACACTTCTTGTCATTTACTGTAAGTTCTAATGTCTCTATGATCAATAGTCAGTTATTATCCTCTCTCTCTCTCTCTCTCGCTCTCTGTCTCTCTCTGTGTCTCTGTCTGTCTCTCTCTCCCCCAGATGACATATTCTCTGTCCCGCTTCGCCATCTATGAGACAGTGAGTGATCAGATGAAGGACAGGACCCATGGTCCCATGCCCTTCTACCAGAAGGTCCTTCTGGGGTTGGTTGGAGGTACACACTATTTTCACACTGTGTTTTAACCACAGACCTAAACCGGCTGGCTCTAATGACAACATGATTAGTTCTGTAATGCTCTGTCATACACTTTTCACACTACTGACCTGGGCCAAGATTATACATCCACCATATGTCACGTTCATTGTGTAAAGGATTGGACCAAGGTGCAGCGTGGTATGCGTACATGTTTAATGTTAATAATAAACACTCGACAAAATAACAAAGCAACTGAACGTGAAGTTTTAAAGGCTATACAGTGAGGGAAAAAGTATTTGATCCCCTGCTGATTTTGTACGTTTGCCCACTGACAAAGAAATGATCAGTCTATAATTTTAATGTTAGGTTTATTTGAACAGTGAGAGACAGAATAACAACAAAAAAATCCAGAAAAACGCATGTCAAAAATGTTATAAATTGATTTGCATTTTAATGAGGGAAATAAGTATTTGATCCCCTCTCAATCAGAAAGATTTCTGGCTCCCAGGTGTCTTTTATACAGGTAACGAGCTGAGATTAGGAGCACACTCTTTAAGGGAGTGCTCCTAATCTCAGTTTGTTACCTGTATAAAAGACACTTGTCCACAGAAGCAATCAATCAATCAGATTCCAAACTCTCCACCATGGCCAAGACCAAAGAGCTCTCCAAGGATGTCAGGAAAAAGATTGTAGACCTACACAAGGCTGGAATGGGCTACAAGACGGTGAAGGTGAAGAAGGTGACAACAGTTGGTGCGATTATTCGCAAATGGAAGAAACACAAAATAACTGTCAATCTCCCTCGGCCTGGGGCTCCATGCATGATATCACCTCGTGAAGTTGCAATGATCATGAGAACGGTGAGGAATCAGCCCAGAACTACACGGGAGGATCTTGTCAATGATCTCAAGGCAGCTGGGACCATAGTCACCAAGAAAACAATTGGTAACACACTATGCCGTGAAGGACTGAAATCCTGCAGCGCCCGCAAGGTCCCCCTGCTCAAGGAAGCACATATACAGTGGGGAGAACAAGTATTTGATACACTGCCGATTTTGCAGGTTTTCCTACTTACAAAGCATGTAGAGGTCTGTAATTTTTATCATAGGTACACTTCAACTGTGAGAGACGGAATCTAAAACAAAAATCCAGAAAATCACTTTGTATGATTTTTAAGTAATTAATTTGCATTTTATTGCATGACATAAGTATTTGATACATCAGAAAAGCAGAACTTAATATTTGGTACAGAAACCTTTGTTTGCAATTACAGAGATCATATGTTTCCTGTAAGTCTTGACCAGGTTTGCACACACTGCAGCAGGGATTTTGGCCCACTCCTCCATACAGACCTTCTCCAGATCCTTCAGGTTTCGGGGCTGTCGCTGGGCAATACGGACTTTCAGCTCCCTCCAAAGATGTTCTATTGGGTTCAGGTCTGGAGACTGGCTAGGCCACTCCAGGACCTTGAGATGCTTTTTACGGAGCCACTCCTTAGTTGCCCTGGCTGTGTGTTTCGGGTCGTTGTCATGCTGGAAGACCCAGCCACGACCCATCTTCAATGCTCTTACTGAGGGAAGAAGGTTGTTGGCCAAGATCTCGCGATACATGGCCACATCCATCCTCCCCTCAATACGGTGCAGTCATCCTGTCCCCTTTGCAAAAAAGCATCCCCAAAGAATGATGTTTCCACCTCCATGCTTCACGGTTGGGATGGTGTTCTTGGGGTTGTACTCATCCTTCTTCTTCCTCCAAACACGGCGAGTGGAGTTTAGACCAAAAAGCTCTATTTTTGTCTCATCAGACCACATGACCTTCTCCCATTCCTCCTCTGGATCATCCAGATGGTCATTGGCAAACTTCAGACGGGCCTGGACATGCGCTGGCTTGAGCAGGAGGACCTTGCGTGCGCTGCAGGATTTTAATCCATGACGGCGTAGTGTGTTACTACTGGTTTTCTTTGAGACTGTGGTCCCAGCTCTCTTCAGGTCATTGACCAGGTCCTACCGTGTAGTTCTGGGCTGATCCCTCACCTTCCTCATGATCATTGATGCCCCAGACCAAGGGTGATTGACCATCATCTTGAACTTCTTCCATTTTCTAATAATTGCGCCAACAGTTGTAGCCTTCTCACCAAGCTGCTTGCCTATTGTCCTGTAGCCCATCCCAGCCTTGTGCAGGTCTACAATTGTATCCCTGATGTCCTTACACAGCTCTCTGGTCTTGGCCATTGTGGAGAGGTTGGCGTCTGTTTGATTGAGGTTGTGGACAGGTGTCTTTTATTCAGGTAACGAGTTCAAACAGGTGCAGTTAATACAGGTAATGAGTGGAGAACAGGAGGGCTTCTTAAAGAAAAACTAACAGGTCTGTGAGAGCCGGAATTCTTACTCGTTGGTAGGTGATCAAATACTTATGTCATGCAATAAAATGCAAATTAATTACTTAAAAATCATACAATGTGATTTTCTGGATTTTTGTTTTAGATTCCGTCTCTCACAGTTGAAGTGTACCTATGATAACAATTACAGACCTCTACATGCTTTGTAAGTAGGAAAACCTGCAAAATCGGCAGTGTATCAAATACTTGTTCTCCCCACTGTACATGCCCGTCTGAAGTTTGCCAATGAACATCTGAATGATTCAGAGGAGGACTGGGTGAAAGTGTTGTGGTCAGATGAGACTAAAATCGAGCTCTTTGGCATCAACTCAACTCGCCGTGTTTGGAGGAGGAGGAATGCTGCCTATGACCCCAAGAACACCATCCCCACCGTCAAACATGGAGGTGGAAACATTATGCTTCGGGGGTGTTTTTCTGCTAAGGGGACAGGACAACTTCACGCATCAAAGGGACGATGGACGGGGCCATGTACCGTCATCTTGGGTGAGAACCTCCTTCCCTCAGCCAGGGCATTGAAAATGAGTCGTGGATGGGTATTCCAGCATGACAATGACCCAAAACACACGGCCAAGGCAACAAAGGAGTGGCTCAAGAAGAAGCACATTAAGGTCCTGGAGTGGCCTAGCCAGTCTCCAGACCTTAATCCCATAGAAAATCTGTGGAGGGAGCTGAAGGTTCGAGTTGCCAAACGTCAGCCTCGAAACCTTAATGACTTGGAGAAGATCTGCAAAGAGGAGTGGGACAAAATCCCTCCTGAGATGTGCAAACCTGGTGGCCAACTACAAGAAACATCTGACCTCTGTGATTGCCAACAAGGGTTTTGCCACCAAGTACTAAGTCATGTTTTGCAGAGGGGTCAAATACTTATTTCCCTCATTAAAATGCAAATCAATTTATAACATTTTTTACATGCATTTTTCTGGATTTTTTTGTTGTTATTCTGTCTCTCACTGTTAAAAAAAACCTACCATTAAAATTATAGACTGATCATGTCTTTGTCAGTAGGCAAACTTACAAAATCAGCAGGGGATCAAATACTTTTTTTCCCTCACTGTACATCAAACAAGCCAAACACACAGAAACAAGATCCCACAACATAGGTAGGCAAAATGGCTACCTAAGTATGATCCCCAATCAGAGACAACGATCGACAGCTGCCTCTGATTGGGAACCACACCTGGCCAACATAGAAATACACATTCTAGAATTTTCACATAGATATTCACATACTAGATATTCACACCCTGACCAAACCAACTAGAGATCTCTATGTCAGGGCGTGACAGTATCCCCCCCCCCCCCCAAAGGTGCAGACTCCGGCCGCAAAACTGACTCATTAGGGGAGTGTCCAGGTGGGCATTAAGCCTCGGTGGCGGCTCCGGGCACGACGTCAACCTTACTGTCCTCTCCTTTTCTGGCTCCCCGTTGCACATCTGGTCCCCGGCGCGATGCTTCCCCTCTGTCCTCCCACGATGCACCAAGCCCTGTCTGGAACCTGGTGTGGGAGGCCCCGACCCTGGAGAGGGGCTGACGTCTGGGCCTGGACCGGCAATCCCCCCGCGATGCACCAAGCCCTGTCTGGACCCTGGTGTGGGAGGCCCCGACCCTGGAGAGGGGTTGACGTCTAGTTCTGGAGTGGAGCCACTGACCGGCGCTGAACTGGACCCCGGTGGAGCGGACTGCTCTGGCTCTGGACTGGAGCAGCTGACCGGGGCTGGACTTGGCACCGGTGGAGCGGACTGCTCTGACCCTGGACTGGACCGTACCGGGCTGGGGACACGCACCACTAGTCTGGTGCGAGGAGCAGGCACGGGCTGTGCCGGACTGGAGACACGCACCACTGGTTTGGTGCGAGGAGCAGGCACGGGCCGTGCCGGACTGGAAACACACACCACGGGTCTGTGAAGGTGCCTTGGCGGCACAGTACGCAACGCCGGCGCATAGCCTGGTGCCTGCACGGTCACACGCTCCTCAAAGCGAGTGCGGGGAGTTGGCTCTGCAACCTGGCTTCGCCAGCCTCTGCTCTAAGTACTGAGCTCTCTGTTAATAACAAAGCAACTGAACGTGAAGTTCTAAAGGCTATACATCAAACACACAGAAACAAGATCCCACAACATAGGTAGGCAACATGGCTACCTAAGTATGATCCCCAATCAGAGACAACGATCGACAGCTGCCTCTGATTGGGAACCACACCCGGCCAACAGAAATACACATTCTAGAATTTTCACATAGATATTCACATACTAGATATTCACACCCTGACCAAACCAACTAGAGATCTCTATGTCAGGGCGTGACAATCTGTCTGTTTGTCTGTAGGATTTGCAGGTGGATTTATCGGGACCCCAGCAGACATGGTTAATGTCAGGTGAGTCATATCTAGAAATATAATTACTGATTGTATATTTAAGAATTGTATTGCAGTCGTCCATGGTTGATTATGTCCACTAGATGTCAGTGATGACATGCAGTATATTGCTTTACTCAACCATTCAATAGATCATAAGAATTGTATTGCAGTCGTCCATGGTTGATTATGTCCACTAGATGTCAGTGATGACATGCAGTATATTGCTTTACTCAACCATTCAATAGATCAGGAATGGACAACAGCCCTCGGGGGTGGGGGGGGGGGGTGGCTGGAGTGATGTCACATTAGCAAACACAGCTGATTAAACTAATTGCATTCTAAACTGAAGATCATGATTAGTTGATTATTGGAGTCAGGTGTGTTAGCTGGGACCAAAGTGTGACACCGATCAGGCCCCCGAGGACTGGAGTTGCCCATCCCTGCTATAGACTAACCAAATGTACAGGGCAAAACATTCATACTTGCCATATATTTTCCCCATCCAGAATGCAGAATGATGTTAAAGTACCGCTAGAACTCAGGAGAAAGTGAGTTAAATATAGTAAAATCATATGATAACTTACAAAATGCTATTAAGTATTTAGTATCATGTTTTGAGAGATTTTGACCTCCACAATTGTTTCTTCCCCATCTCTTACAGTTATGCCCATGCACTGGATGGACTGTTCCGGGTATGGAAAGAGGGTAAGTAAGTTTTAATTGATGGGGATCATTGGGATCAGGGCGAGATTGAAGTTACTGGACGATTTGAAGGGACGCAGTTGCACTCATGACACAGTATTTCTCCATAGAGGGAATGAAGAAGCTGTTCTCTGGAGCCACAATGGCATCCACTAGAGGAGCACTGGTCACTGTTGGACAGGTGAGGTCCTATGGTGGTTGTGTGTGTCTGTGGGGGGTGTTAGTGGGTGTTAATGTGTGTGTGTCTTTGTCCAAAATGTTTCAACTAGATTTGACTTATATTTGATCTGTCTGTAGCTGGCCTGTTATGACCAGGCCAAGCAGCTGGTTCTGGGGACTGGAGCCATGCAGGACAACATTCTCACACACTTCCTGGCCAGCCTCATCGCAGTGAGTGTCCAGTTTACTCTTTAGTAAAGCAATGATACGGGAGATGTGGGTTAGTGTTGTGTGGACTCTCTCTCTCTGTAGGGAGACGGGAGATGTGGGTTAGTGTTGTGTGGACTCTGTCTCTCTGTAGGGAGACGGGAGATGTGGGTTAGTGTTGTGTAATGCCCTCTGCTTCTCTGTGTAGGGAGGCTGTGCCACTGTCCTGTGCCAACCACTGGATGTCTTGAAGACCAGGCTGATGAACTCAAAAGGGGAATATGTGGTAAGTTTGTGTGTATGTACTGTAGATCAGGGTTTCTCAATTCCAGTCCTAGGTACTCGCAGGACTGTAGCCCAACACTATACCACACCTGATTCAACTAGTCAAGGGCTATTGGATCAGGTGTGTTGCTACAGGGATAGAGTAAACATGTGCATTCATGTGGGTTCTGACTCCACAGGACTGGTGTAGATGTTGTCTAGGGATATCACTGTGTGAATCTAACCCTTCTCCACCTCTGGCAGCTGCTGTTCTGATGTTGTCAAGTACATGGAGCCTTTATCTGTCAGGCTGCTGCTTGTCATTGCTCTGACAGTTCTGTTGTTGACGGTCAGGGATTGAGAGGAAGGGAAATGAGGGGAGGGATGGAGGTATTGGGAGGGAGGGAAATGAGGGATTGGGAGGATGGGCAATTAGGGGAGGGACGGAGGGATTGGGAGGAAGGGAAATGAGGGAAAGGATGGAGGTATTGGGAGGGAGGGAGGGAAATGAGGGGAGGGATTGGGAGGATGGGAAATGAGGGGAGGGACGGAGGGATTGGGAGGAAGGGAAATGAGGGGAGGGATTGGGAGGATGGGAAATGAGGGGAGGGACGGAGGGATTGGGAGGAAGGGAAATGAGGGGAGGGATTGGGAGGATGGGAAATGAGGGTAGGAACGGAGGGATTGGGAGGGAGGGAAATGAGGGGACGGAGGTATTGGGAGGGAGGGAAATGAGGGGAGGGATTGGGAGGATGGGAAATGAGGGGAGGGACGGAGGGATTGGGAGGAAGGGAAATGAGGGGAGGGACGGAGGCATTGGGAGGATGGAAAATGAGGGGAGGGACGGAGGGATTGGGAGGGAGGGAAATGAGGGGAGGGACGGAGGGATTGGGAGGGAGGGAAATGAGGGGAGGGATTGGGAGGATGGGAAATGAGGGGAGGGATGGAGGGATTGGGAGGATGGGAAATGAGGGGAGGGACGGAGGCATTGGGAGGAAGGGAAATGAGGGACAGAGGGATTGGGAGGGAGGGAAATGAGGGGAGGGATTGGGAGGATGGGAAATGAGGGGAGGGACGGAGGGATTGGGAGGATGGGAAATAAGGGGAGGGACGGAGGGATTGGGAGGGAGGGAAATGAGGGAGGGATTGGGAGGATGGGAAATGAGGGGAGGGACGGAGGGATTGGGAGGATGGGAAATGAGGGGAGGGACGGAGGCATTGGGAGGAAGGGAAATGAGGGGAGGGATTGGGAGGGAGGGAAATGAGGGGAGGGATTGGGAGGATGGGAAATGAGGGGAGGGAGGGAGGGATTGGGAGGATGGGAAATGAGGGGAGGGACGGAGGGATTAGGAGGATGGGAAATGAGGAGAGGGATGGAGGGATTGGGAGGATAGGAAATGAGGGGAGGGACAGAGGGATTAGGAGGATGGGAAATTATGGGAGGAATGGAGGGATTGGGAGGATGGGAAATGAGGGGAGGGACGGAGGGATTGGGAGGAAGGGAAATGAGGGGAGGGATTGGGCGGAAGGGAAATGAGGGGAGGGATTGGGAGGAAGGGAAATAAGGGGAGGGACAGAGGCATTTGGAGGATGGGAAATGAGGGGAGGGACGGAGGGATTGGGAGGAAGGGAAATGAGGGGAGGGACGGAGGGATTGGGAGGAAGGGAAATGAGGGGAGGGACAGAGGGATTGGGAGGGAGGGAAATGAGGGGAGGGATTGGGAGGATGGGAAATGAGGGGAGGGACGGAGGGATTGGGAGGATGGGAAATTAGGGGAGGAAGGGAAATGAGGGGAGGGACGGAGGGATTGGGAGGATGGGAAATGAGGGGAGGGACGGAGGGATTGGGAGGGAGGGAAATGAGGGGAGGGATTGGGAGGATGGGAAATGAGGGGAGGGACGGAGGGATTGGGAGGATGGGAAATGAGGGGAGGGACAGAGGGATTGGGAGGGAGGGAAATGAGGGGAGGGATTGGGAGGATGGGAAATGAGGGGAGGGACGGAGGGATTGGGAGGAAGGGAAATGAGGAGAGGGACGGAGGCATTGGGAGGATGGGAAATGAGGGGAGGGACGGAGGGATTGGGAGGGAGGGAGTTAGGCATGGGTTGTTTTCAACCATCAACCATCAGCTTGCAATAAGAAGTGTCATTTCTTGACTTGGATTCTGATTCTTCTGTTTCAGGGGCTGCTACACTGTATGACAGATACAGCTAAACTGGGACCCAATGCCTTCTACAAGGTAACTGTTATCATACACTGCTCAAAAAAAATAAAGGGAACACTGAAACAACACAATGTAACTCCAAGTCAATCACACTTCTGTGAAATCAAACTGTCCACTTAGGAAGCAACACTGATTGGCAATAAATGTCACATGCTGTTGTGCAAATGGAATAGACAACAGGTGGAAATTATAGGTAATTAGCAAGACACCCCCAATAAAGAAGTGGTTCTGCAGGTGGTGACCACAGACCACTTCTCAGTTCCTATGCTTCCTGGCTGATGTTTTGGTCACTGTTGAATGCTGGCGGTGCTTTCACTCTAGTGGTAGCATGAGACGGAGTCTACAACCCACACAAGTGGCTCAGGTAGTGCAGCTCATCCAGGATGGCACATCAATGCGAGCTGTGGCAAGAAGGTTTGCTGTGTCTGTCAGCGTAGTGTCCAGAGCATGGAGGCGCTACCAGGAGACAGGCCAGTACATCAGGAGACGTGGAGGAGGCCGTAGGAGGGCAACAACCCAGCAGCAGGACTGCTACCTCCGCCTTTGTGCAAGGAGGAGCAGGAGGAGCACTGCCAGAGCCCTGCAAAATGACCTCCAGCAGGCCACAAATGTGCATGTGTCTGCTCAAACGGTCAGAAACAGACTCCATGAGGGTGGTATGAGGGCCCGACGTCCACAGGTGGGGGTTGTGCTTACAGCCCAACACCGTGCAGGACGTTTGGCATTTGCCAGAGAACACTAAGATTGGCAAATTCGCCACTGGTGCCCTGTGCTCTTCACAGATGAAAGCAGGTTCACACTGAGCACGTGACAGACGTGACAGAGTCTGGAGACGCCGTGGAGAACGTTCTGCTGCCTGCAACATCCTCCAGCATGACCGGTTTGGCGGTGGGTCAGTCATGGTGTGGGGTGGCATTTCTTTGGGGGGCCGCACAGCCCTCCATGTGCTCGCCAGAGGTAGCCTGACTGCCATTAGGTACCGAGATGAGATCCTCAGACCCCTTGTGAGACCATATTCTGGTGCGGTTGGCCCTGGGTTCCTCCTAATGCAAGACAATGCTAGACCTCATGTGGCTGGAGTGTGTCAGCAGTTCCTGCAAGAGGAAGGCATTGATGCTATGGGACTGGCCCGCCCGTTCCCCAGACCTGAATCCAATTGAGCACATCTGGGACATCATGTCTCGCTCCATCCACCAACGCCACGTTGCACCACAGACTGTCCAGGAGTTGGCGGATGCTTTAGTCCAGGTCTGGGTCTAGGTCTACAGTCTGTGGGGGGCTTAAGACATTAACTGACCTGAATCAGATTTGTTACAGAAAAGGCTGGAGACAAAGCCCTCACACCCAGCAGCCCTCTAAAAGGAGCGCTGCTCTCTACTTTAAACACACTGCTCACCTTGAAAAAGCACACACAGTGCACCACCTGCCATACAGACTGGTAAACCTATGGTCTCTCTCCTCTTCAGGGTCTGGCTCCAGCAGGGGTCCATCTCATCCCTCACACTGTTACCTAGTAACTGTCTGAACCATTAATCATACATATATTAACTGTCCTGTCCTGCTTCTCTTCAGGGTCTGGTTCCAGCAGGGATCCGTCTTATCCCTCACACGGTCCTCACCTTCATCTTCCTAGAGCAGCTCAGGACCTGCTGCGGCATCAGGATCGTCACCTGAGAATGGTTAGGGGTCACCACCTGATCACCTTTTGAGTAGTCTGAAATGTGACCTCTGTGTCAGGACTGCCAGGCCACACCTACTCCCTTTGTTCCCTGTTTTGTTCTACGTGAGCAGGCAGCTTTAATCCACCTGCAACCTCCCACCTCCCCATCCTAAATCCCACCGTCTGGATA
The DNA here is from genome assembly GCF_020615455.1 of Coregonus clupeaformis. Lineage (NCBI taxonomy): Eukaryota > Metazoa > Chordata > Actinopteri > Salmoniformes > Salmonidae > Coregonus > Coregonus clupeaformis. Next base: position 32,530,463 of record NC_059226.1, on the reverse strand, counting down.
CAGCCTAGTGACTGACTGAAAGGGGGGTTCTGGATACAGCCTAGTGACTGACTGAAAGGGGGGTTTCTGGATACAACATAGTGAATGACTGAAGGGGGGGTTTCTGGATACAGCCTAGTGAATGACTGAAAGGGGGGTTTCTGGATACAGCCTAGTGAATGACTGAAGGGGGGTTTCTGGATACAGCCTAGTGAATGACTGAAAGGGGGGTTTCTGGATACAGCCTAGTGAATGACTGAAAGGGGGGTTTCTGGATACAGCCTAGTGAATGACTGAAGGGGGGTTTCTGGATACAGCCTAGTGAATGACTGAAGGGAATAGATCCATTTGGGACACCGATTTAAGTAATCCATCTGAACTGGAACAGCCTCTGTAGAATTAACCTGCTAGAGGGCACCGTTACACTGGTCTATGCGTACTCTGCAGACGTCTATGATCGCTGTACCAGGTCTTAACGTGTATAAGTGGGTCGGTTGTTTGGGAGTGTGTTTGAGGAGTTTTGTTATTCACGCCACTGCCAAAGATCCATATGTTTTTGTATTGTAAAATACATGTTGCAAGCTGTTTTTAAATGCCGATAGGACGAGTGCATATTTCACATTGATGATGGCAAGATGGCTACTTCCTGCTTCATTTATGCTCGGTCAGTTGACTGTCAAAACAACAATGGTAAGAAGCCAGTTTAATTGTCCAATGAATGGACTGAGAAATAAAGGAATGTCTGTATAGTAATAAAACCAATATGTCAATAAATATGCTTGTTACAGAGATTATTTCATGTCTGCCTGCTTGCTTGCCTGCCTCCCTCCCTGCCTATCTCTGTTCTATATGGTAATAGCTTTAACTCTAGTACTAAGCGACTGTATAGGTCTCCCACAAGGTTAGGTGTCTGGCTGTGTTTAATGTTCTCTGTTTTACATCATCCACCGACGTCACTCTGTAGTTCCCCAACTCTCTAAAACACTGGAAACTCTGGACTGGATCAACACTTCCAAGTGATGGACAGCTTGCAACACCTAGTTACATATGTTAAATGGATATTAACACCTAGTTACATATGTTAAATGGATATTAACACCTAGTTACATATGTTAAATGGATATTAACACCTAGTTACATATGTTAAATGGATATTAACACCTAGTGACATATGTTAAATTGATATTAATACCTAGTTACATATGTTAAACACCTAGTTACATATGTTAAATGGATATTAACACCTAGTTACATATGTTAAATTGATATTAACACCTAGTGACATGTTAAATTGATATTAATACCTAGTTACATATGTTAAACACCTAGTGACATATGTTAAATGGATATTAATAGCTAGTTACATATGTTACATGGATATTCAACAGGCCCTAGTTTTGTTTTTGTTATAAGAAAAGTAGAGATCTTCAGAAAGGATTTTCAAACTTGATGCTGAATGTTGTGGTTCTAGTTCAGTTCCTGCCAACATTCTCAGCTGTAAGACAGTGTTCTGACTCCGGGGGGATCAGGATGTGGTTTTGCATGAGTGTGCACTATACAGCGAGGTGTCATCAATCATGCTCTGCTTTCAGATGGTGTTGATCATTTGCCATCCCACATATTTAACCTGCTGCTCTGCCTCAGTCTAGCTGGCTCTGGGCTTCTGCAGTACAGGACTATACAAGGCTAACTGAACGTCAAACTTCTGGCTTGGTGCTTCTGCAGTACAGGGACCGTATGCATCAAGCATGTAGAAGACTATAGGAGCTAGAAGACTACATGCTATAGGAGCTAGAAGACTACATGCTACGGGAGCTAGAAGACTACATGCTATAGGAGCTAGAAGACTACATGCTATAGGAGCTAGAAGACTACATGCTATAGGAGCTAGAAGACTACATGCTATAGGAGCTAGAAGACTACATGCTATAGGAGCTAGAAGACTACATGCTACGGGAGCTAGAAGACTACATGCTACGGGAGCTAGAAGACTACATGCTACGGGAGCTAGAAGACTACATGCTACGGGAGCTAGAAGACTACATGCTACGGGAGCTGCTCTGTTCGGTGGTGTAACAGGGTCGACCTGAACCAATGCTCTGTTCGGTGGTGTAACAGGGTCGACCTGAACCAATGCTCTGTTCGGTGATGTGACAGGGTCGACCTGAACCAATGCTCTGTTTAGTGGTGTGACAGGGTCGACCTGAACCAATGCTCTGTTTAGTGATGTGACAGGGTCGACCTGAACCAATGCTCTGTTCGGTGATGTGACAGGGTCGACCTGAACCAATGCTCTGTTCAGTGGTGTGACAGGGTCGACCTGAACCAATGCTCTGTTCAGTGGTGTGACAGGGTCGACCTGAACCAATGCTCTGTTCAGTGGTGTGGCAGGGTCGACCTGAACCAATGCTCTGTTCAGTGGTGTGACAGGGTCGACCTGAACCAATGCTCTGTTCAGTGGTGTGACAGGGTCGACCTGAACCAATGCTCTGTTCGGTGGTGTGACAGGGTCGACCTGAACCAATGCTCTGTTCAGTGGTGTGGCAGGGTCGACCTGAACCAATGCTCTGTTCGGTGGTGTGACAGGGTCGACCTGAACCAATGCTCTGTTCAGTGGTGTGGCAGGGTCGACCTGAACCAATACTCTGTTCAGTGGTGTGGCAGGGTCGACCTGAACCAATACTCTGTTCAGTGGTGTGACAGGCGTCACTGTGCAGTATAGCTTCCTTCTCTGTCCCTTTACAGGGCTCTGACCAGGGATCCTCTGCCTCGCAAGCACATATGACCTGGTGACGAATCGTGACACAGTACACGGTCAGTCTGCTTTCTTCTCACAATATTGTAGCTGGCAGTGGCACAGATCTGCAGTTCTGTCATCTGCAGTCAAGGCCTGGGAAGAATTGAGACGTGGCTGACGTGCAAACCGATATTACATTTTCAAATTGGTTCAAATTAGGTTAGGGTTAAGGTTAGGGGTTCGGTTAGGGTTAAGGAAAGGGTAAGTTATAGATTTTGGCCAGTCGGGCTGTCAATGGGATGCAGGCCAGAAAAGTCCCCCTAGTCTCCATATTTCCAGCTCTCTCAGAAGTCCATTTAGATAGTGGAGGGGTTCCATATTTCCAGCTCTCTCAGAAGTCCATTTAGATAGTAGAGGGGTTCCATATTTCCAGCTCTCTCAGAAGTCCAATTCATTCACAGCAGCATGGAGAGAGTTATCACTTGATTTAGTCCCATGGCGTGACCTGTCATACAGTGCACACAAGAATGACATTTTCAATATAAACGGTCAACTCCCTCCACCCGGGAGATACAACAATGTTAAATTGTACTGGGGAGAAGAAAAAAAACATGTTGTTCAAATCAAACACTTCTGAAAGAGCTATCTGGAAAGTAATTGTCTGCGATGGGATCCTGGCCGGATTACATTCATCTGCTTCTTGTCCCCAGAGCTTGGCCACTGAGACAGTTGATTCCTGGCCTGATTACATACATCTGCTTCTGGTCCCCAGAGTCCGGCCACTGAGACAGTTAATTCCTGGCCTGATTACATTCATCTGCTTCTGGTCCCCAGAGTCCGGCCACTGAGACAGTTAATTCCTGGCCTGATTACATTCATCTGCTTCTTCTCCCCGGAGTCCGGCCACTGTGGCAGGTTTTACATATGTGGCTTGTTTTTTATGGGAGTGGGGACTTGATATAGAAATGTGCAGTAGTCCCATGGTGTGACTCAGATCTGAAGGTAAATCTGAGTGAGCATGCTAGCAGATACCCATAGATTTTCAGTCATTGTGCTAACGCTAGTTAGCATTGGCTCGCGAAACTACCTTTAACTTCCTTCATACTGGACGCAGAGACATAAACATGGTATCCACGAGTTCATCTGACTTTGCCAAAAATGTCCCTTTAAGAATTGGTCCAAAGATCAGAATTGGGCTGCCTGTGTAAACACAGGCACTGCTGTGCAAATTAAATATACTTCTGAAATCAGCGATTTGCAATTGATTGCATCCCGGCCTGAGTTTATATTCATCCATTCCCCAAAGCCTGGTCACAGTGAGGCAGGTTTATATTAGTGGTTTGTCTTTTATCAAGCACTATGTCGCAGATAAAATACATGAGAATGTTCAAAGTTGAGTTGTAAAATACCACACAGGTCAACTCACTCCTCTTTTCTCTATCTCTCTCAATACGGACCGGGACATGGAAATATGTCTGTCTGTCTGTCTGTCTGTCTGTCTGTCTGTCTGTCTGTCTGTCTGTCTGTCTGTCTGTCTCTCTCTCTCTCTCTCTCTCTCTCTCTCTCTCTCTCTCTCTCTCTCTCTCTCTCTCTCTCTCTCTCTCTCTCTCTCTCTCTCTCTCTCTCTCTCTCTCTCTCTCTCTCTCTCTCTCTCTCTGTGCTCATGGTGTGTGGTCTGGTCTTCACAATTTAGAGATGATACATGGGAGCATAATCACATTAGTATTAACCCCAGACTGGAGGCTAATCACATTAGTATTAACCCCAGACTGGAGGCTAATCACATTAGTATTAACCCCAGACTGGAGGCTAATCACATTAGTATTAACCCCAGACTGGAGGCTAATCACATTAGTATTAACCCCAGACTGGAGGCTAATCACATTAGTATTAACCCCAGACTGGAGGCTAATCACATTAGTATTAACCCCAGACTGGAGGCTAATCACATTAGTATTAACCCCAGACTGGAGGGTAAAGTGGACACTGGGCAAAGTGCATCTCTCTTTGAGACAGCTGGACAGTTGGTGCTTGTTTCAAACATCTAGACCAGGGGTGTCAAACTCATTTTAGCTCAGGGGCCACATGGAGGAAAATCTATTCCCAAGTGGGCCGGACCGGAAAAATCATGGTATATATAACTTAAAAACAACAACTTCAGATTGTTTTCTTTGTTTTAATACGATCAACATACAACATAAAGCTGGAGCCTGAGGACAGTGTGTCCAAAATAGTACAAGCACAACATCACTATTAATCATAAAACACGTCAAGTTTATTTGAAAATTCTAAAGAAAAAGAACACAAACACACAATGCCTCAGTGATTCACAGAACTGTTTCACAGATCACAGAACTATATCAGGGGGTCATTTCTCAGGCAGAAATGTAGATAAAAAGAATGAAATCCTGTTCCACAAACAAGTGCAAGAACCACAGAGTCAAGAATAGGTTAAATATACAAATAAAATAAAATCAATTAAAAACAATAGCACATCAACATAAAAACATATAAACCCCACCTCTTTAAGGAACACCTGGGATAGGATAAAGTAATCCTTCTAGTATAATTGTAAAGTGGTTATCCCACTGGCTATAGGGTGAATGCACCAATTTGTAGTCGCTCTGGATAAGAGCGTCTGCTAAATGACGTAAATGTGCCCTTGAGCAAGGCACTTAACCCTAATTGCTCCTGTAAGTCGCTCTGGATAAGAGCGTCTGCTAAATGACTAAAATGTAAATGTAAAATGTATAAAGCTGGAGCCTGAGGACAGTGTGTCCAAAAGCACAACATCACTATTAATCATAAAACACCTCAAGTTATTTGAAAGTTCTGAGGACAAACACACAATGCCTCAGTGATTCACAGAAGTATATCACAGATCACAGAACTATATCAGGGTGTCTCATGCAGCACTTTAAGTGGGGTTGCATAGTTTATTTGACTCCTGATACCTGGCATCTTTTAGCTTTCACCAGCGCATCAATATCAGGCGTCACATCCTGAGTGGCAGCCAACTTCAGGATGTGATTCAAGTGCTTGTGCGTGAGCCTTGAGCGCAGCTTTGTTTTATTTATGCTCATTACAGAGAAAACTTGCTCACAAAGATATGTGGTTCCAAACATGCACAACAGTTTTGCAGCGAGGGCTGTCAAGTTGGGGTAACCTGGCAAGAGATTCTGATTAAATGTGTCCAAGCCAGCTGCGGCAAATTTGCCCTTCAAATCCGAGTCACACTGCAAGTCTATTATTTCAAGTTGGATGCTGACGGGCAGATCAAAGGGATTCACAGTGAATGGCGAGCAAAAAACGTTGAAGTCTTTTTCCAGTTCACCAAAAATCTGAAAGCGTTGCTCAAACTCCCATAACAGTCCCGTTATTTTATCTTTGAACCGCTTCATGTCTGCCACATGTTGGGTCGCGCACACATTTTTCAGACAGGGGAAGTGAGCTGCATCACCACCGGCAAGTTGCGTCTCCCACAATGACAGCTTCAACTTGAAAGAACGTATGCTGTCATAATACTGCGTGACAACTTTGTTGCGCCCTTGCAGCTGTTTGTTCAAGTTATTCAGGTGCTCTGTAACATCCACCATAAATGCAAGGTCCTGCATCCATTCTGCGGAATGGAATTCTAACACTGGTTTGCCCTTTTCTTCCATGAACTGTTCAATTTCTTCTCGTAAATCAAAGAAACGCCTCAGCACCTCGGCTTAACCATCTTACCTCAGTGTGGTATTGCAGGCCATAGATGTGGTCTTTCTCTCTGAGAAGGCTGTCAAACTGACGGTGATTCAGGCTTCTGGATCGGATGAAATTAACAGTTTGGATGACCACCTTCATGACGTTATCCATCTTTAATGACTTGCAACACAAAGCCTCCTGGTGCAAAATACAGTGAAAAGTCAAAAAATCACGTCCTCCATTTGCAGATTGCACTTTCTCTCTGAACTTTGTCACAACGCCTGCTTTTTTCCCGATCATTGAGGGCGCACCATCTGTAGCCAGGCTGACAGCGCGGGACCAGTCCACTCCGACCCTGTCCAGCGCACCGACGAGTGCGGTAAAAATATCAGCTGCTGTCGTTGTATCTGTCACCGGCACCAACTCCACGAACTCCTCGGTGACGGTCAATGTGTCATCAACTCCGCGGATGAAAATGGCCAGTTGTGCAACATCTGTAATGTCCGTGCTTTCATCAATTGCAACCGAAAACGCAATAAATGACTTTACTTTTTGCTTCAACTGGCTGTCCAAATCCACTGAAAGATCGGAAATCCTGTCTGCAACTGTGTTTCTTGTCAGGCTGATATTTACAAAAGCCTGACGCTTTTCAGGGCACACAATCTCCGCTGCCTTCATCATGCATGTTTTTACAAATTCACCCTCACTAAATGGTTTTGAAGCCACTGCGATTTCATTAGCAATGAGGTAGCTAGCTTTCACTGCAGCGTCACTGATGTCTCGGCTGTGAGTAAACACAGACTTGACCTACTTGCTCTGCCCCGGTATAAACAGTTTGCTTGCTTAACACAATTGCTATTGCGCCATCCAGTGGACGCAATTGGAACAGCAGTTTATTTTATTGAAAAATTGCAGCGCATTTTTATACTTTACAAAATCTTCTCGCGGGCCGGATTAAACCCGTTTGCGGGCCTGATCCGGCCCGCGGGCCGGACGTTTGACACCCCTGATCTAGACAGAGGGTTGCTTCAAAAGCCAACAAACAAATAGGTTTGTAATTTGTGATGTTTGAGGTTGTCTGACTGTTTGTACATTTGAATGCACTTTTAGGAGTTTCTCCTCATGTGATCCTCTGTCTGGAACCGGGAATCAAAACATGACAGTGTGAGGAGACCTCATCGCTTCCTACACATTTTCTCTCACACAGCCAATCCAAACAACACACAGAAAGAAAGAAGCTGTTTGAGGAGAAACACACAACTTCAGTTATCCGAACGCTATGAATGTTGAGAAATAGGAGCGACAGTTAAAATGAAAATTCCCTGCAAAGTTGGAAAACAAATGAAGTGTTCTGAATTCCCCCGAATTCTGGGCTGTGGAGATGGAGGGAGGATGCCAAGTAGGCTGACAGATGCTCCCTGTATCTGTCCCTGTTGTGCAGTCATACCCTCTATCAGGCTTTATGGTAATGCTGATGTGCCTATCAATCTCTATGTTCCACTATAACACAGACAGGCACTTTATTTTCTATTCGGGTCCTTCCCACAAACCAAGACAGGTGAGCAAAACCAAAACGACTGACGTGAAACTCTACACACCAAAGAAAAAGTTTGCGTCCGTGAAGAAGTGAGTACAAATAAATCTAATAACGTTGATAATAAGAATGTGTAACCTACTCACCAATAATATTTTATTTGTGTAGCATTCAGGCGCTAATGGCTACCGCTATGCTAACTAGTCCAAGGTCAAGCAGTTCTTTTGATCAAGCAATTATGTAATCAGAATGCTGAGAGACATATTAATTATTAGATTTATGTAATTTGTTATATTTATTTAATAATTGATTAACTGACACACGAATGATCGATTGCATCTTAAAGGAAAATTCCAGCCCAAAACTGTCTTTTGGTATTTGTTTATTAATTAGTCCATTGTTGACATGGTGCCAAACTGTTTTGCATGTCAGCAATCACATTTTCCAAGATATTGAGGCTTGCTCTTTCATTTCTGCTTCTTTGCTTGTCTGCTATCTTTTATGAGATGTATTTGTTTGTTACTCGCTATGCTAAAGCCCCAGAATGTACTTTTATGGAGCGTAGCCTCCCATTACTCCTTGAGGTCCAAGGACCTTATATATTATTGTCAGAGGTAACTCTGGCAACCAAATACTCCTTCTAAACGTTATTAGATTCTCAATTGCGATAAGGTTCTTAACTGTCTTTATGCAAAATATACACGTACTGTACACTGTTTTAACTGTCTTTATGCAAAATATACACGTACTGTACACTGTTTTAACTGTCTTTATGCAAAATATACACGTACTGTACACTGTTTTAACTGTCTTTATGCAAAATATACACGTACTGTACACTGTTTTAACTGTTTTTATGCAAAATATACACGTACTGTACTCTGTTTTAACTGTCTTTATGTGAAATATACACATACTGTACACTGTTTTAACTGTCTTTATGCAAAACATACACGTACTGTACACTGTTTTAACTGTGTTTATGCAAAATATACACATACTGTACAGTATTATTCACTTACAACACGTTTCTGATGGCCTTCAGTTGTTACACACAGCTGTTCAGAGCATGCTAGATAGCTAATAACCACAGGTGGTCGCCTCTGTCTTTCGTCTTGTCTTCCACTGTAACATGGCGATATGGCCGTGTGGAAACTTGATGTTTTATTGAATATCATTTCTCCCTGATATGAAAGGTACGTTCCTTAAGTTTCCAAAACCGTACCGCAAGCAATGTGTTCACGTTCAGATACCTTCATCAATAAACACTAACTGCAGTTAGCGTCTATGAATGGGGTAGCTATGCTGTAACCAATGTAGTGATTTTACTGAACCAACACCATTACACTAGCAGCAGCCTTGTTCCATCTCACCATCTCTCTATATTGCATGTAGCTTCTCTTACGGCCAGTCTGTCTCTATATTGCATGTAGCCCCTCTTACGGCCAGTCTGTCTCTATATTGCATGTAGCCCCTCTTACGGCCAGTCTGTCTCCATATTGCATGTAGCCCCTCTTACGGCCAGTCTGTCTCTATATTGCATGTAGCCCCTCTTACGGCCAGTCTGTCTCACTATTGAGTGGCTCATCCTTCTGGACATCTCTAGTCACTTCTGGGTAGAAACGAATCTCGTCCACCAGCCGGGTCTCTCGCTCTCTGTGCAGTAACAATTGAGCCTGAGGTTAGGTAGAAACACTAGTAAAGATGAGGTAGAAACACCAGTGAGGATAAGGTTAGGTAGAAACACTAGTGAAGATGAGGTAGAAACACCAGTGAGGATGAGGTTAGGTAGAAACACTAGTGAAGATGAGGTAGAAACACCAGTGAGGATAAGGTTAGGTAGAAACACCAGTGAGGATAAGGTTAGGTAGAAACACTAGTGAGGATGAGGTTAGGTAGAAACACTAGTGAGGATGAGGTAGAAACACTAGTGAAGATGAGGTAGAAACACCAGTGAGGATAAGGTTAGGTAGAAACACTAGTGAGGATGAGGTTAGGTAGAAACACCAGTGAGGATGAGGTTAGGTAGAAACACTAGTGAGGATGAGATTAGGTAGAAACACTAGTGAGGATGAGGTTAGGTAGAAACACTAGTGAGGATGAGGTTAGGTAGAAACACTAGTGAGGGTGAGGTTAGGTAGAAACACTAGTGAGGATGAGGTAGAAACACTAGTGAGGATAAGGTTAGGTAGAAACACTAGTGAGGATGAGGTAGAAACACTAGTGAGGATAAGGTTAGGTAGAAACACTAGTGAGGATGAGGTAGAAACACTAGTGAGGATGAGGTTAGGAGGAAAAACTAATGGTTTGATGATGCACTCAACATCTTCCCAATAGGCCACTGATGATCAACATCTTCCCAATAGGCCACTGATGATCAACATCTTCCCAATAGTTTATTGTGTGTGTGTTGTCTTCCAGGGTTGTTGTCGCTCCTCCGTCTCCTCACATCCCTTTTTCTACCCCATTCTAGGTCTACAGAGTCTCTGATCCTTCTGATGGAAGAAGAGTGGTCTCCTAGGTCAATCCCTGTTGCACAGAATGCTGGGTAGAAACGTGTACCTTCAATGATGCACTCAACAACTCCCCTAAAGGCCATTGTATGTCTTGTCTTCCTAGATTGTTATTGATGTGAGAGAAACACAGATTTACTCAGTCAGGCCCATCACTGGCCACAGAGAATATAGGCCATCAGGACCGTCCATCACACTCTGTTCTGGGCTGTCTTCTCCACCTTGTCCCACCCGATGATGGACCTTTTGGTGTCAGCTTCAAGCTTTGAAAAATACTAATTGGAACACACTCTGAAATGTTTCCTGTCCTCAGCTCGGGTTTCTACCTGTCTGTGATGGCACTACACGGATGCGTACTTGAGGTTGAATACTGTCTGAGAGGTTGCTTAATGAATGGACTCCACTGCAGGCCCCATATTCATTGTGTGTGTTTGTGTGTGTGTGTCTTTAGAAGTGTTTCATTCAGGTTTTAGGAGTCAGGGCCCATATTCATGAAGCTTTTCAGTGTAAGGGCCACCTGGGACCCCTGGCCATATAATTATGAATTAAAAGGCAAAACTAATCCTAGATCAGCGCTCCAACTCTGAGACGCTCTGTGAATACGGGCCCAGACTCCTAAAATCCCGAAAGCAACAATAAAACCATGTAATTTAGTGAACAGTTCTAAGCTTTGAATATAAGTAGCCCCCAGACACTCTGAAAACGGAACACACGTTGTTCTAATAACTCTTCTTCTACTTCATACTCTCTCCATCTCTCTCAAAGTGCCTATTCATTAACGGGTAAATAATGCATTTCCATGAAGACGAGTTTTATTGAGCTACGGTAGAATAAGTCTTCCCTAAAAGACCCTTCGAGCATAAAAAAGCTTTTTCATGGTTCCATAGTTTTATCACGCTTAAAGCCAAACTCTTTGGCAGTTTGAGTTGTTTATTTGATTTTGAAATACATTTTGTTCACTTCAAACACAGAAGTTGAAGAAGTTCCTTGAGGCTCAATGCTCTGTAATCACAAAAAGTACACATTCTGGAAAATGCTGAATAGTTTACCAACAACACAGCCAATCAAATCGTTTTCTGTGATAGTGTGATAGTGATTCATATTGTTTGCCAGACACCCTCAGTCTAGAGCAGGGGTAGGCAAACCTGGTCCTGGAGTGCCGCAGGTACTTCATGTTTTCAGTGGTGTAAAGTACTTAAGTAAAAATACTTTAAAGTACTTCTTAAGTCTTTATTTTATTTTTTTATTTTTTTTGGGGGGGGGTATTTGTATTTTACTTTACTATTTATAATTTTGACAACTTTTACTTCACTACATTCCTAAAGAAAACGATGTAGTTTTTACTCCATACATTTACCCTGACACCCAAAAGTACTCATTATATTTTTAATGCATAGCAGGCCAGGAAAATGGTCCAATTCACGCACTTGCCCAGGGACTGCGGTTGAAAATTAGCCGGCTGGCTAAAACCGGCACTTTTACTGAAACGTTGATTAATGTGCACTGTCCCTGTAAAAAATAAACTTAAACTCAACTTATCAAGAGAACATCCTTGGTCATCCCTACTGCCACTGATCTGGAGGACTCACGAAACGCAAATGCTTAGTTTGTAAATTATGTCTGAGTGTTGGAGTGTGCCCCTGGCTATCCGTGAATTTAAAACAAACAAGGAAATTGTGTTGTCTGGTTTGCTTAATATAAGGAATTTGAAATTATTTATACTTTAACTTTTGATATACAGTACCAGTCAAAACTTTCGACACACCTACTCATTCAAGGGTTTTTCTTTATTTTTACTATTTTCGACATTGTAGAATAATACTGAAGACATTAAAACTATGAAATAATACACATGGAATCATGTAGTAACCAAAAAAGTGTTAAACAAATCAAAATATATTTTAGATTCTTCAAAGTAGCCACCCTTTGCCTTGATGACATCTTTGCACACTATTGGCATTCTCTCAACCAGCTTCATGAGGTAGTCACCTGGAATGCATTTCAATTAACAGGTGTGCCTTGTTAAAAGTTAATTTGTGGAATTTCCTTCCTTCTTAATGCATTTGAGCCAATCAGCTGTGTTGTGACAAGGTATACAGAAGATAGCCCTATTTGGTAAAAGACCAAGTCCATATTTTGGCAAGAACAGCTCAAATAAGCAAAGAGAAACGACAGTCCATCATTACTTTAAGACAAGAAGGTCAGTCAATTGGGAAAATTTCAAGAACTTTTAACATTTCTTCAAGTGCAGTTGCAAAAACCATCAAGCGCTATGATGAAACTGGCTCTCATGAGGACCAACACAGGAAAGGAAGACCCAGAGTTACCTCTGCTGCAAAGGGTAAGTTACCAGCCTCAGAAATTGCAGCCCAAATAAATGCTTCACAGAGATCAAGTAACAGACACATCTCAACATCAACTGTTCAGAGGGGACTGTGTGAATCAGGCCTTCATTGTTGATTTGCTGCAAAGAAACCACTACTAAAGGATACCAATAAGAAGAAGAGATTTGCTTGGGCCTAGAAACACGAGCAATGGACATTAGACCAGTGGAAATCTGTCCTTTGGTTCCAACTGCCATGTCTTTGTGAGACGCAGGGTAGGTGAACGGATGATCTCTGCATGTGTAGTTCCCACCGTGAAGCATGGAGGAGGAGGTGTGATGGTGTGGGGGTGCTTTGCTGATGACACTGTTGGTTCATTTAGAATTCAAGGCACATTTAACCAGCACAGCTACCACAGCATTCTGCAGCGATACGCCATCCCATCTGGTTTGCGCTTAGTGGTACTATCATTTGTTTTTCAACAGGACAATGACCCGACAAACCAGGCTGTGTAAGGTCTATTTGACCAAGAAGGAGAGTGATGGATTGCTGCATCAGATGACCTGGCCTCCACAATCACCCGACCTCAACACAATTGAGATGGTTTAGGATGAGTTGGACCACAGAGTGAAGGAAAAGCAGCCAACAAGTGCTCAGCATATGTAGGAACTCCTTCAAGACTGTTGGAAAAGCATTACAGGTGAAGCTGGTTGAGAGAATGCCAAGAGTGTGCAAAGCTGTAATCAAGGAAAAGGGTGGCTACTTTGAAGAATCTAAAATCTAAAATATATTTTGATTTGTTTAACACTTTTTAGCTTACTACATGATTCTATATGTGTTATTTCATAGTTTTGATGTCTTCACTATTATTCTACAATGTAGAAAATAGTAAAAATAAAGAAAAACCCTTGAATGAGTAGGTGTGTCCAAACTTTTGACTGGTACTGTATATATATATATATATATATATTTTGCTTTTACCCCTTTTCCTCCCCAATTTCGTGGTATCCAATTGGTAGTTACAGTCTTGTCCCATCGCTGCAACTCCCCTACGGACTCGGGAGAGGCGAAGGTTGAGAGCCATGCGTCTTCCGAAACACGACCCTGCCAAGCCACACTGCTTCTTGACACACTGCTCGCTTAACTCGGAAGCCAGCCACACCAATGTGTCGGAGGAAACACAAGAACATCCCGGCCGGCCAAACCCTCCCCTAACCCGGACGACGCTGGGCCAATTGTGCGCCGCCACATGGGTCTCCCGGGTCATGGCCGGCTGCGACACAGCCTGGGATCGAACCCGGGTCTGTAGTGACGCCTCAAGCTTACTTCTGATACTTAAGTATATTTTAAACCAAATAGTTTTAGACTTTTACTCAAGTAATATTTTGCTGGGTGACTTTCACTTTTACTTGAGTAATTTTCTATGAAGGTATCTTTACTTTTACTCAAGTATGACAATTGGGTAATTTTTCCACCACTGCATGTTTTTGATTTAACTGACCTGGAGGACCAGGTGTGTTGAATTTAGTCAATCACCGAACTGATCAATGAACTCAGTAGCTCAGTGTGCTGACTAGTTGGTACCTGCGGCACTCCGGGAACAGGGTTGCCCTCCCCTTGTAGCGTCTACAGTAGACCTATACATCATCTCCATGGTGACACAACAGATTCACATTTACATACACTTTAATACCATGATAGATTATTGTCCATTCCTCTCTTGGTTGTCTTAAGTGAATTATGTCCCCTTTCTGATTTAAAAGGCTTCCAAAAAGGGTATCTTGGTAGCCTGATTGCCGGTCTGTGTGTGCTATCATCACGCCAACTCATTGTCACTCATTGTCATGCCAACCAATCCTTTGTTTGAAAACCATGCCAACCGTAGGCACGACAACACTCAGACTACTTTCTTGACTCCTTGGCTAGGAGAGAAGAGAAGAGAGGAAAAAATAAACTCTCTCCACTCTCTCTGAAGGCCTTTGTTTTGAATACCTGAGGATTGTAGTTTACCCAGCCTTTACTACTTCACACTAGAAAATTACTGTGTTGAATCATCTCAGAGGCAGCTATCTTACCTAACAAAAAGTTACTATTTACCCACTGGGTGAAAATATGTCTCTCTCTTAGGATGTGTTCATTAGTATGTGTTCATTAGTATGAATTCATTTACATTTACGTCATTTAGCAGACACTCTTATCCAGAGCGACTTACAAATTGGTGCATTCACCTTATAGCCAGTGGGATAACCACTTTACAATTTTTTTTTTTTTTTTGGGGGGGGAAGGGGGGGGTGGAAAGATTACTTTATCCTATCCCAGGTATTCCTTAAAGAGGTGGGGTTTCAAGTGTCTCCGGAAGGTGGTGAGTGACTCCGCTGTCCTGGCGTCGTGAGGGAGCTTGTTCCACCATTGGGGTGCCAGAGCAGCGAACTGTTTTGACTGGGCTGAGCGGGAACTGTGCTTCCGCAGAGGTAGGGGGGCCAGCAGGCCAGAGGTGGATGAATGCAATGCCCTCGTTTGGGTGTAGGGACTGATCAGAGCCTGAAGGTACGGAGGTGCCGTTCCCCTCACAGCTCCATAGGCAAGCACCATGGTCTTGTAGCAGATGCGAGCTTCAACTGGAAGCCAGTGGAGTGTGCGGAGGAGCGGGGTGACGTGAGAGAACTTGGGAAGGTTGAACACTAGACGGGCTGCGGCATTCTGGATGAGTTGGTGGGGTTTAATAATAATAATAATAATAATAATAATATGCCATTTAGCAGACGCTTTTATCCAAAGTGACTTACAGTCGTGCGTGCATACATTTTTTTGTGTATGGGTGGTCCTGGGGATCGAACCCACTACCTTGGCGTTACAAGCGCCGTGCTCTACCAGCTGAGCTACAGAGGACCACAGGCAACAATGGCACAGGCAGGGAGCCCAGCCAACAGCGAGTTGCAGTAATCCAGACGGGAGATGACAAGTGCCTGGATTAGGACCTGTGCCGCTTCCTGTGTAAGGCAGGGTCGTACTCTCCGAATGTTGTAGAGCATGAACCTACAGGATCGGGTCACCGCCTTGATGTTAGCGGAGAACGACAGGGTGTTGTCCAGGGTCACGCCAAGGCTCTTCGCACTCTGGGAGGAGGACACAACGGAGTTGTCAACTGTGATGGCGAGATCATGGAACGGGCAGTCGTTCCCCGGGAGGAAGAGCAGCTCCGTCTTGCCGAGGTTCAGCTTGAGGTGGTGATCCGTCATCCACACTGATATGTCTGCCAGACATGCAGAGATGCGATTCGCCACCTGGTTATCAGAAGGGGGAAAGGAGAAGATTAGTTGTGTGTTGTCTGCGTAGCAATGATAGGAGAGGCCATGTGAGGATATGACAGAGCCAAGTGACTTGGTGTATAGCGAGAATAGGAGAGGGCCTAGAACTGAGCCCTGGGGGACACCAGTGGTGAGAGCACGTGGTGCAGAGACTATTTCTCACCACGCCACCTGGTAGGAGCGACCTGTCAGGTAGGACGCAATCCAAGAGTGAGCCGCGCCGGAGATGCCCAACTCGGAGAGGCTGGAGAGGAGGATCTGATGGTTCACAGTATCAAAGGCAGCAGATAGGTCTAGAAGAACGAGAGCAGAGGAGAGAGAGTTAGCTTTTGATTCAAATGTGTGTACCAAACTACCTCTCAGTAGTTTGGAGTAGAAGTCAATATGTAATGGTCTCGCTCAGTAGGTTGGAATAGAAGTCAATATGTAATGCTCTCTCTCAGTAGGTTGGAATAGAAGTCAATATGTAATGCTCTCTCTCAGTAGTTTGGAGTAGAAGTCAATATGTAATGGTCTCGCTCAGTAGGTTGGAATAGAAGTCAATATGTAATGCTCTCTCAGTAGTTTGGAGTAGAAGTCAATATGTAATGCTCTCTCTCAGCATCCTCGCTCAGTTGGTTGGAATAGAAGTCAATATGTAATGGTCTCTCTCAGCATCCTCTCTCAGTAGGTTGGAATAGAAGTCAATATGTAATGGTCTCTCTCAGTAGGTTGGAATAGAAGTCAATATGTAATGGTCTCTCTCAGTAGGTTGGAATAGAAGTCAATATGTAATGGTCTCTCTCAGTAGGTTGGAATAGAAGTCAATATGTAATGGTCTCTCTCAGCATCCTCTCTCAGTAGGTTGGAATAGAAGTCAATATGTAATGGTCTCTCTCAGTAGGTTGGAATAGAAGTCAATATGTAATGCTCTCTCTCAGTAGGTTGGAATAGAAGTCAATATGTAATGCTCTCTCTCAGTAGGTTGGAATAGAAGTCAATATGTAATGCTCTCTCTCAGTAGTTTGGAGTAGAAGTCAATATGTAATGGTCTCGCTCAGTAGTTTGGAATAGAAGTCAATATGTAATGCTCTCTCTCAGTAGTTTGGAGTAGAAGTCAATATGTAATGCTCTCTCTCAGCATCCTCGCTCAGTTGGTTGGAATAGAAGTCAATATGTAATGCTCTCTCTCAGTTGGTTGGAATAGAAGTCAATATGTTGTCATGATTTAACTGGATTTGAACCCAAATGCAGACAACTACACCAAGCCAGAGAAGGTTTAACAGGTTTATTTACAATGTTCAATTAGTCCAGGTTTCCAATAATAGGGGAAGAGCAAGTCCAGGTTACAGGGAGGGTAACAGATCCAGGTCAGGGCAGGTGTGGTACCGTAATGTCCTAGTGTCCATGGTGAGTCCAAAAGGGAGGTCCGGTAGTGGAAAGCAAGATGGTGGTGGCAGGAGTGAAGCGGAGGCAGGAGTCAGGTTCCAATAATCTGTGGCACAGGAGAAAAGTAAATAGAACAGGCCAAAAACACAAAGAGTGAAAACAAACAGGTTGAGTCGGCAGCGAGACTAACATGGTCGTCTTGACTATGATCTGACGATGAGTGGCAAGTTTGACCGGGTCTTAAAGGCTGAGGTGATTATGGTGAATGAGCTGCAGCTGGAACCCTGACTCCCGCACACCAGACTTCACTCCTGCAATCAAGGACAGACAGAGAGGAGGGGGAGAGCAGAGAGAGAGCTACCTAGCAGCAGTAGGCCTAACATATGTAATGGTCTCTCTCAGCATCCTCGCTCAGTTGGTTGGAATAGAAGTCAATATGTAATGGTCTCTCTCAGCATCCTCTCTCAGTAGGTTGGAGTCCATGTTCATATTGATTAAATGTGTATACAGTATGAGGCATCAAAATAGACCATCTATCTATCTCCTGACTCATAGGCTGTAGCCCAAATTGCACGCTATTTCCTACATAGTGCCCTATGGGCTCTGGTTAAAGCTACTGCACTATATAGGGAATAGGGTGCTGTTTGGGACGCTCGCTGACGGTCTCTGCTACGTTGATGTCCTTTATCCTCTGCCTGGAGTAAGAAGCCAACCAAACAGCAGCTATCTACAATACAAATAATGGACACATTGGTTGTGTCCCAAATGGCACCCTATTTCCTACGTAGTGCACTACTTTAGACCAGAGCCCATAGGGAATAGTCAAAAGTAGTGTGCACTATGAAGGGAATAGGGTGCCATTTGGGACGTAGCCATTACATTACCCACTAGCTGTTTTGGTCTGTGACATCATCCCAGCTATCACTGCTTGGCTCTGTTCTGCTCTGTTCTCATCTCCTTCAGTTGTATCTGTAGGTTCTGATGTCTTCTCCTAATGTTATCCTCCAAACAGAAAACCTCAGTGTCTGTTGATATTGTTATTCCTGTGGTTGAGCAGAGAAAGAGAGCAAAAGTAGCCACACTTGTCATGAATTCTATTAAATACAACTAACCACCTACCATGCTGTAATCTCTATATCTGAGACTATCTAACTCTTTCTCTCTCTCTCTCTCTCTCTCTCCATCCCTCTCTCTCTCTCATCCCTCTCTCTCTCTCTCCATCCCTCTCTCTCTCTCATCCCTCTATCTCTCTCTCTCTCCTCTCCTCTCTCTCTCTCTCTCTCTCCACCTCTCTCTCTCATCCCTCTCTCTCTCTCTCTCTCTCTCTCTCTCTCTCTCTCTCTCTCTCTCTATATCCCTCTCTCTCTCTCTCTCTCTCTCTCTCTCTCTCTCTCTCTCTCTCTCTCTCTCTCTCTCTCTCTCTCTCTCTCTCTCTCTCTCTCTCTCTCTCTCTCTCTCTCCCATAGTGGGTGGCAGTAGTGGTGATCTCTCCTTGGCAGAACATCAGAGTTCTGGTGAGTGATGGTTCTCTCTCTCATATGATGGAAAACCTTGTGGGATGGAGGGATGTGGGATGGAGGGATGGAGGGATGGAGGGATGGAGGGATGGAGGGATGGAGGATAGAAGCCAGGATGCTTTCTTTCTCTGGAGGCCAGAGTTGGGAGAGAGATGCCAAGACACACACACACACACACACACACACACACACACACACACTCACTACCCTTCCACCTCCTTCCTGCCCACCAGCCAACACAATGAGCCACCACTACACTGATCACTGACAGAATCATAAGATCATTAATGTGTGATCACTGGGGACAACATGATAAGAGCTTTAATGTGTGATCACTGGGGACAACATGATAAGATCATTAACGTGTTTGTAGTCAGACCTTTGATCTTCATATATCACGTTCCTTGGACAGTAATAATGGAGTTGTAGCCTGAAAACCAGACAGGGTAGGAACCTGTCTAGCCCTCCCACCTCTTTCTAATAACCTGACAGGGTAGGAACCTGTCTAGCCCTCCCACCTCTTTCTAATAACCAGACAGGGTAGGAACCTGTCTAGCCCTCCCACCTCTTTCTAATAACCAGACAGGGTAGGAACCTGTCTAGCCCTCCCACCTCTTTCTAATAACCAGACAGGGTAGGAACCTGTCTAGCCCTCCCACCTCTTTCTAATAACCAGACAGGGTAGGAACCTGTCTAGCCCTCCCACCTCTTTCTAATAACCAGACAGGGTAGGAACCTGTCTAGCCCTCCCACCTCTTTCTAATAACCAGACAGGGTAGGAACCATAGTTTTGGTCATTGTTTACCATGTCAGAGAGGATGTTAAACGAGTGCTTTTGTCCCATGAAGGTCCTGTGGAGAGTTGTGCCGTGTTATTGCTGTGCCATTGTGTATCTTTGAGGGAAACCATTTTGGGACCATTTTGTACCAAGGTATGCTTTGAATTTCATTGAATAGATGTTACACTAATGCAGACGGAAAGTCCTCAGCTCCAGTAACCCTACTGTCCAGCTCAACCTCCTGTCCTCCTGTCCTCCTGTCCTCCTGTCCTCCTGTCCTCCTGTCCTCCTGTCCTCCTGTCCTCCTGTCCTCCTGTGTTGTTATCTCATATTTCCACTAATGTCTGGGTCAATCTGACACTACATCAGACCTCATAACCACTCACACTGTGAACTGTGGGGCTGGATGGAAAGAGGTAATGAAGCAGACAGGTTGTGTCCACTCACACTGTGAATTGTGGGGCTGGATGGAAAGAGGTAATGAAGCAGACAGGTTGTGTTCACTCACACTGTGAATTGTGTGGCTGGGTGGTCAGAGGTAATGAAGCAGACAGGTTGTGTTCACTCACACTGTGAATTGTGGGGCTGGAGGTCAGAGGTTGAAGGCTAGAGCTGTTGGTAAGTCTGCATTTCACTGTTTGTCTACACCTGTTGTTTATGAAACATGCGACAAATTGAATGTGATTAGATTTTTCAATTTGACAAGGCACTTTTTGGGGATGGGGACAGAGTTGTAGATTTGATCTCGCTCTCTCTCTCTCTCCATCCCTCTCTCTCTCTCATCCTCTCTCTCTCTCTCTCTCTCTCTCTCTCTCTCTCTCTCTCTCTCCCCATCCCTCTCTCTCTCTCCCATCTCTCTCTCTCTCTCTCTCTCTCTCTCTCCCAATCTCTCTCTCTCTCTCTCTCTCTCTCTCTCTCTCTCTCTCTCTCTCTCTCTCTCTCTCTCTCTCTCACCCCTCTCTCTCTCTCTCTCCACCCTCTCTCTCTCTCTCTCTCTCTCTCTCTCTCTCTCTCTCTCTCTCTCATAGTGGGTGGCAGTAGTGGTGATCTCTCCTTGGCAGAACATCAGAGTTCTGGTGAGTGATGGTTCTCTCTCTCATATGATGGAAAACCTTGTGGGATGGAGGGATGTGGGATGGAGGGATGGAGGGATGGAGGGATGGAGGGATGGAGGGATGGAGGGATGGAGGATAGAAGCCAGGATGCTTTCTTTCTCTGGAGGCCAGAGTTGGGAGAGAGATGCCAAGAACACACACACACACACACACACACACACACTCACTACCCTTCCACCTCCTTCCTGCCCACCAGCCAACACAATGAGCCACCACTACACTGATCACTGACAGAATCATAAGATCATTAATGTGTGATCACTGGGGACAACATGATAAGAGCTTTAATGTGTGATCACTGGGGACAACATGATAAGATCATTAATGTGTGATCACTGGGGACAACATGAAAATAGCATTAATTTGTGATCACTGGGGACAACATGATAAGAGCTTTAATGTGTGATCACTGGGGACAACATGATAAGATCATTAACGTGTTTGTAGTCAGACCTTTGATCTTCATAGATCACGTTCCATGGACAGTAATGGACAGTAATAATGGAGTTGTAGCCTAATAACCAGACAGGGTAGGAACCTGTCTAGCCCTCCCACCTCTTTCTAATAACCAGACAGGGTAGGAACCTGTCTAGCCCTCCCACCTCTTTCTAATAACCAGACAGGGTAGGAACCTGTCTAGCCCTCCCACCTCTTTCTAATAACCAGACAGGGTAGGAACCTGTCTAGCCCTCCCACCTCTTTCTAATAACCAGACAGGGTAGGAACCTGTCTAGCCCTCCCACCTCTTTCTAATAACCAGACAGGGTAGGAACCTGTCTAGCCCTCCCACCTCTTTCTAATAACCAGACAGGGTAGGAACCTGTCTAGCCCTCCCACCTCTTTCTAATAACCAGACAGGGTAGGAACCATAGTTTTGGTCATTGTTTCCCATGTCAGAGAGGATGTTAAATGAGTGCTTTTGACCCATGAAGGTCCTGTGGAGAGGTTGTGCCGTGTTATTGCTGTGCCATTGTGTATCTTTGAGGGAAACCATTTTGGGACCATTTTGTACCAAGGTATGCTTTGAATTTCATTGAATAGATGTTACACTAATGCAGACGGAAAGTCCTCAGCTCCAGTAACCCTACTGTCCAGCTCAACCTCCTGTCCTCCTGTCCTCCTGTCCTCCTGTCCTCCTGTCCTCCTGTGTTGTTATCTCATATTTCCACTAATGTCTGGGTCAATCTGACACTACATCAGACCTCATAACCACTCACACTGTCAACTGTGGGGCTGGATGGAAAGAGGTAATGAAGCAGACAGGTTGTGTCCACTCACACTGTGAATTGTGGGGCTGGATGGAAAGAGGTAATGAAGCAGACAGGTTGTGTCCACTCACACTGTGAACTGTGGGGCTGGATGGAAAGAGGTAATGAAGCAGACAGGTTGTGTCCACTCACACTGTGAATTGTGGGGCTGGATGGAAAGAGGTAATGAAGCAGACAGGTTGTGTCCACTCACACTGTGAACTGTGGGGCTGGATGGAAAGAGGTAATGAAGCAGACAGGTTGTGTTCACTCACACTGTGAATTGTGTGGCTGGGTGGTCAGAGGTAATGAAGCAGACAGGTTGTGTTCACTCACACTGTGAACCGTGTGGCTGGAGGTCAGAGGTTGAAGGCTAGAGCTGTTGGTAAGTCTGCATTTCACTGTTTGTCTACACCTGTTGTTTATGAAACATGCGACAAATTGAATGTGATTAGATTTTTTTCAATTTGACAAGGCACTTTTTGGGGATGGGGACAGAGTTGTAGATTTGATCTCGCTCTCTCTCTCTCTCTCTCTCTCTCTCTCTCTCTCTCTCTCTCTCTCTCTCTCTCTCTCTCTCTCTCTCTCTCTCTCTCTCTCTCTCTCTCTCTCTCATCCCTCTGTTACTTCAACTCTTTTATGATGTCACTGGATGTTCTCATCTGTACTGCTCCATTACTAGGTGATTCACATAACAGACATTACAGCTATGCTGCAGCCAGCCTTGTCAGCCATTCTCTTCCCGATGAAAAACAACAACACCTAGAAGTCATATTTCTGATGAGTTAATGTAATCATTTTGACGCGTGATCTGCACTGACGTTGAAGCAGTTGTTGGTTATTTGGTTCGACATGTGGGCTCCCAATTTGGCTGTTTCGAAATTTCGACAAAGGTCTATCGCAATTCTGGAAATTCGTTGAAATATCGACGGAGATGTGTGTCGTGCGGTTGTTGAAAAACAACAACAAGAACAACAACCTCTAATAAATTAAATAAAGTAGACGTGTGATGTTCCAGAATGTTCCAGGTCATTTTCCACTGGACGGTGATGTCAGTCAGTCAACGGAAACATTAGTCAGTTAGCCTCAATTTCAGCCCATTTGAGCATTTAACAGTTTCAACGGCATAATGACCGCTGAGTCTGTCACGGCTGGCGCTGATCATCTAGGCATCAATGACATCACTGGACATCCAGACTGCGTCCCAAAAGGTACCCTATTCCCTTTGTAGTACACTAAGACACATTTCAGTTGTACAACTGACCCCTTTCCCCTTGCTTTTGACCAAAGCCCTATGGGCATCCAGTACCATTTGGAACGCAGCCCCCAGAGAGAGAGAGAGAGAGAGGGATCCATTAGTGCACAGACAAACAGACCATGGGTAATTGGACATTACACCGCAGGATACAGTGAAGTGCTGAACACTGAAAATAGGTGACATGAGGGTGACGACAATACCTGAAACGAAATGAAATTTAACTTCAACTTGTCGTGTGTTTTCCTTTTCTTTTTTTTTTACACTGCGTCGTTTTTCTTTTCATGACATCATCTGACTTTAGAGTTGAACTATTGCGTTGTGTTAATTAGGGTGATTGCTGCCAGCAGTGTAGTGTTAAAACAGAGTTTTAGTTAATGTAGTTCATTCATACATGTCTGCCATCTCCTAGATGAGGTGCTCTGTGCATCACAGGTTGATTTCAGGCTGCAGGCATTTTCTTCTTCTTCTTCTTCTTCTTCTTCTTCTTCTTCTTCTTCTTCTTCTTCTTCTTCTTCTTCTTCTTCTTCTTCTTCTTCATCATCACAATCATCATCATCATCATCATCTTCTTCTTCTTCTTCTTCTTCTTCTTCTTCTTCTTCTTCTTCTTCTTCTTCTTCTTCTTCTTCTGCTTACCCCTTCAAAGTAGGAGTATACATATGCAAATAATAGATGACTGGTCATTGGTCGGAATAATCAGATCAGATTGTGATGTCATGATCTGGGCCAAAAACTCCATCCTATCTGAACCGGCTGCCCCTTTATCACCTCAGAGAGATTATGTTGTACAAGCTACACCACCTCAACGTTGATTTACCACACGGTCATTTGGCAGCTCTGAAAAATGTCCTGCATTCAACCTTTCCTGCAGATAAAGCCTAGTGATATAATTGAATTACGGGGCCATATTCCTATAGACAGTCAGTGGACATTGACGTTAAGCCTTAACAGTGGAGTAATTATAGGCTGCGTCCCAAATGACACCCTTTTCCATATACAGTGCACTACTTTTGACCCAGAGCCCTATGGGCCCTGATCTAAAGTAGTGCACTACATAGGGAATAGGGTGCCATTTGGGACGCAAGCCTGACCCTTTAAAACGTGTAATTTACTGTAAACGACACGTATCTGATCACCGCATTAAAAGGACATTCGATACGCAATTGATCATAACAATTCATTTCACACATTTCTGGAAATATGGGCTACATCCAAAATGGCACCATATTCCCTATATAGTGCACTACTTTTGACCAGGGCTAAACGTTTAATTGTATTCCCTTTTAAGTGTTGATTATTATTTTTTTGTATTTGATTTCATGACTACTATTTCAATACATTTCGTACTGTTTCCACAGATTTCATGCTGCTATTCCAATACATTTCATGCTGTTTCCACAGATTTCCTACTGCTGTTTCAATACATTTCATGCTGTTTCCACAGATTTCCTGCTGCTGTTTCAATACATTTCATGCTGTTTCCACAGATTTCATGCTGCTATTTCACAGCTGGTTATTATGGATCCTGCAGAGAACTAGCAGTTCTTAAGGTTATGTCCCAAATGGCACCCCATTCCCTATTTAGTGCACTACTTTTGACCAGGTCTGTGAGTTCTCTGGCCTCCTCTCCTCGCTCGCTCACTCCCTCTCTCTGTTCTGTGGTAGATGTGGTGAAACTGGTCTTCTGTTCCAGCAGGATACCGTCTCTTCACCACCAACCTACAGATGCTAAAGATACTCTCATTCCCACACTGGTTCACATCTATGGAAGTACAAACAACCTAAGGTAAGGTAGCTGTCTCCTGGGTACATACGTTCAACACATAGGCTCATACGCTGATTTCTCACATAAATGCACATCTTAAATCAGGTTACAGACCAGTTAGCTAGGCTTAAGAAGCCCCTCTAGACATAACGAGTACAGCAAATTCAGTAGGCTGTTGGTTTCGTAACAAAAGCACATACAGATGTTGGATCTTAATTTGATCACCCTTTGTTGCAGAGAAATGCAGATGAGCTTAGTGATTTACATAAATTCACCGAAAACCCACACTAACACAGTATTGCACTTTTCATGTAGCCTACTTTTGGCCAGCTAATAGTCTAACCACCGATCAAGCAACATTATGGACTAAAGGTTCAAATCCTGTGGCAGCAGAATTATTTTGCTGTAACAACATAGGTCAAATTAAGATCCTACATCTGTAGCAGAATACCTTCCCATCACCACCGACCTACACAGATGCTAAAATAATCTTAATCCCACCCTGGTTCACATCTATGGAAGTACAAACAACCTCAAGGGATTTTCCTGGAAGAACAACGGTGAAATAAAATATGTTTTTAAAGATAATCTTTTTAAAACAAGGTGAACGACTAAAGGTTAAAACACACCATCCCTTTGCCAAGATAACAGCTCTGTCAGCTCCTATAATGTTTGATGAGGTGGGAGAACACATAGGAAGGGATTGGCCATTGCAAAAGCTTGATTCTATGGTCAGTGAACCATTTTCATGTGGATTTGGAGGTATGCTTTGGATCGTTGTCCTGCTGGAAGTGTAACGATCCCGGCAGTCTGAGTCGGGTCCTGTCTGTGTACTAGTTTTTCTGCTCGTGATCTCCAGTTTCCCGAGGGTTCTGGAACGCTCCCTGCCTGGTTGCCGGGCAACGTTGCTAGGCGGGAGCTCTCTTGATTTCCGCACCTGCATCCCATCAGCAATCTGCACACCTGGTCCTGATCATCACCCTTCTTAGGCTCTGGCCTAACATCCATTCCCTGCCGGATCGTTAGCCATGAACAGTATGTTTATCAGCGGATCAGTCTTAGAGCTTAGAGCATTAGTTTTGTTGTTTTGCACCTTGTTTGCTTGTTGTATGCTTACCTCCGTTTTGTTCTCCCTGCAGTCACTCGTCCGGAACCTTCACCCAACCTCTGCCTGATGGTCGGCGGCTGCCGAGCCATCATTGGACCAACTACTGCACCCTCAACAACTCATCCACGCCGCCCGCTCTGTTCCCTGGATTATTCAGCAGCACTCGTGGATCAGTTAAATAAACACTCACCTTTGACACCACTTACCTTGTCCTGGTCTGCTTCTGGGTTCTGGCTTAGTAAACCGTGACAGGAAGATCCAACGACGACCCAGTTTTAGCCTCCTTGCAGAGGCAGACAGGTTTCTTCTGGCAACCCTTCCAAATAACTTGTTGGCATGGAGTTGGCATCTTATAGTAGTTTTAGAGACTTGGTGACCCCAAGATGCAATTCTCCAACTGTGATCCTTGGAGATTTTTGTTGCCACTTGAACCATGTGCGTGGGGGGCAGAATACACTTGCCTCCTCTTCCAGGCAGGTTCATCACAGCTCCAGTTGGTTTACATTTCTTAATTATTGCACTGATAGTGGAGATGGGTATTTTCAGGCGTGTAGCTATCTTTTTTATAGCCATTGCCTGATTTGTGAAGGTCAACAACCTTTTGTTTCATTTCATGTGTGTGTTCTCTGGCCTTTCTCATGTTGATGGGTGACTAAGGGAGTTTAGCCTGTGTGTCACCTCATATTTATACCCCAGTGAAGTCATGGATGACCACTTAAGAGTTCCCAAAGACTCAGAACTTTTAAAAAGTAAAATCTTAATCGGAATATACATCAATTCGATTTTCTTCATAATAATTTTTAGGGGTGGCAATCATTGTGACACGCATGTTTTTGAATAAAATAGTTATTTATTGACGACGATGTCTGAGTTCAGGACCTTCGGGTCATTGAGTCATCATAGGGGTCAACCTAGGGTCAGACACTAACCAACGGTGGGAGACTGGCTTAGGTTGAAAGGTTTTGGTATGTACTCCTGTCTGTGCATTTATTACATAATTCAAGGTTCAATAGACAGTAGGTAATTCACATGAACTGAGAGTTGAGAATGAAATAATGTGTGTTCGTGTGTGTGTCTGTGCGTGTGTGTATTTGTATTTATTAGGGATCCCCATTAATTCCTGCCAAGGCAGCAGCTACTCTTCCTGGGGTTTATTATGGATCCCCATTAATTCCTGCCAAGGCAGCAGCTACTCTTCCTGGGGTTTATTATGGATCCCTGTTAGTTCCTGCCAAGGCAGCAGCTACTCTTCCTGGGGTTTATTATGGATCCCCATGAATTCCTGCCAAGGCAGCAGCTACTCTTCCTGGGGTTTATTATGGATCCCCATTAGTTCCTGCCAAGGCAGCAGCTACGCTTCCTGGGGTTTATTATGGATCCCCATTAGTTCCTGCCAAGGCAGCAGCTACGCTTCCTGTGGTTTATTAAGGATCCCCATTAGTTCCAGCCAAGGCAGCAGCTACGCTTCCTGGGGTTTATTATGGATCCCCATTAGTTCCTGCCAAGGCAGCAGCTACTCTTCCTGGGGTTTATTATGGATCCCCATTAGTTCCTGCCAAGGCAGCAGCTACTCTTCCTGGGGTTTATTATGGATCCCCATTAGTTCCTGCCAAGGCAGCAGCTACTCTTCCTGGGGTTTATTATGGATCCCCATTAGTTCCTGCCAAGGCAGCAGCTACTCTTCCTGGAGTCCTGCAAAATGAAGGCGGTTATAAACAATTAAAAACATTACATTACATTTCACAACAGATTTCACAACACATTAAGTAGAGCAGTGTGTAAAACAATACGGGAGTCCTGGGAGGTGCATGATTTAGCTCTAAATCTGAACTCTACAACCTGTTGAGGACTGTAAATGACCAGGTTATAGATGTATCTCTCTCTATATCTCTGCTGCTATGGCTGCATTCTCTAGTAAAAAGGCCAGCACACTTATAGAGGATTCTCCCCTAGTTCCAAGCAATAATCTTTTAATACACAACCAAACCGTAAATCAAAGACAATAGCATTTGTTTTGGGACTGGGTTATGGAGAATACTGGGGAAATGTTATGTGTGATGAGATGGGACTGGATTGGTCGATGGATGACCTGTGGAAAGACTATACGTTGACTCAACGGTGTGTGTGTGTGTCTGTCTGTCTGTCTGTCTGTCTGTCTGCCTGCCTGCCTGCCTGCCTGCCTGCCTGCCTGCCTGCCTGCCTGCCTGCCTGCCTGCCTGCCTGCCTGCCTGCCTGCCTGCCTGCCTGCCTGCCTGCCTGCCTGCCTGCCTGCCTGCCTGCCTGCCTGCCTGCCTGCCTGCCTGCCTGCCTGCCTGCCTGCCTGCCTGCCTGTCTGTCTGTCTGTCTGTCTGTCTGTCTGTGTGTGTGTGTGTGTGTGTGTGTGCATGTGGAGCTTAGTGGAAATATGAAACATCCTCCCCTGCTAGGGCCCAGGCTACCAGGCACAACACAGACATAAAACATGAAGAGATGTGGGCTTCAAATGGCCTGCTATCCCCTATGGGTCCTGGTTCAAAGTAGCGCACTATATAGGGAATAGGGTGCCATTTGGGACCACACAGTGTTAACAAGCTGCCCCTCTTTCTATAAAGATGTATTTTCAACCATACAGTCTGTATTACCTATTTTGTCTGAATGTGGTCGTTTAAAGAATACATCCTCTAGCTACATGTATTCAAACAAGATGTTTCCTAGAGAGTGTTGTTGGCTATTCTTAATCTCAAATCAAATTGTATTTGTCACATGCGCCGAATACAACAGGTGTACTTACGAGCCCTTAACCAACAATGCAGTTTTAAGAAAATAGAGTTAAGAAAACATTTACTAAATAAAAAAATCACACAATAATAATAACGAGGCTTAATGGAGGTGGTACCGGTACCGAGTCAATGTGCGGTAGAATGAGAAGAAGATGAGTAGCATGTCAGGCTGAAGACGATGCCAACGCTGTGCTACACTGGCTGAAACACTGACCATCTTGCTCAGTGCAGTTTTACTTTCCCAAAAGTGTCCTCAGGGCTGATCTACTCCAGGGGCAAGAATAATTTGATTGGCTTTCTGAAAAGTTTTAACACTTCAATAAAACTGCAATGAGCGAAGATCTAAGGATGACGACATCTGTTCTTCCAGCAGCCTCCTTTACATTTCTCCTCGTCTTGTGTAAAGCTGATACTTGCTCTGCCTGCGTCTCTGGTCTTGTCATATACTCTTCTACAGGAGCTAGATGTTAGCTGACAGGTGACAGTTCAACCATACACATCCGAGACTATCAACAGGACTTGACAGACAGACCACTCATAGCAGGAACATAAAAATAGTGACTTGGGGCTCAGGATGGACACATTATAAACCAGAGTGACAAATTATAAAGTATCATACAAAGTCATTGAGACATACGAGAGTCTCCTGAGTTGAGCTGGGAATACTCTGTGTGGATGCCCACAATGATTTAGGGGGTTAAAACCGGTTAGGGGGGTTAAAACTGGTTAGGGGGGTTAAAACCGGTTAGGGGGGTTAAAACCGGTTAGGGGGGTTAAAACCTGCTACCTAGATGTTGGGGGTTAAAACCTGTTAGGGGGGTTAAAACCTGCTACCTAGATGTAGGTGGGTTAAAACCTGTTAGGGGATTAAAACCTGTCAACTAGATGTAGGGGGGTTAAAACCTGTTAGGGGGGTTAAAACCTGTCAACTAGATGTAGGGGGGTTAAAACCTGTTAGGGGGGTTAAAACCTGTCAACTAGATGTAGGGGGGTTAAAACCTGTTAGGGGGGTTAGAACCTGTCAACTAGATGTAGGGGGGATAAAACATGTTAGGGGGGTTAAAAGCTGTCAACTAGATGTAGGGGGGATAAAACATGTTAGGGGGGTTCAAATCTGTCAACTAGATGTAGGGGGGTTCAAACCTGTCAACTAGATGTAGGGGGGTTCAAACCTGTCAACTAGATGTAGGGGGTTCAAACCTGTCAACTAGATATAGGGGGGTTAAAACCTGTCAACTTGATGTAGGGGGTTAAAACCTGTTAGGGGTGTTAAAACCTGTCAACTACAGGTGGGGGGTGAAACCTGTCAACTACATGTAGGGGGGTTAAAACCTATAGGGGGGTGAAAACCTGTCAACTAGATGTTGGCAGTTAAAACCTGTCAACTAGATGAAGGGGGTTAAAACCTGTCAACTAGATGTAGGGGGGTTAAAACCTGTCAACTAGATGTAGGGGGGTTAAAACCTGTTAGGGGGGTTAAAACCTGTAAAGAAAATGCTCTCTCTCTCTTCTCTCTCGCTCTCCCCCATCAGGTCAACCTTTCTCTATGAAAACCCCATCAGGTTAAAGTGTTAACCAAGCGTCTCATCTGGTTAAAGTGTTAACCAAGCGTCTCATCAGGTTAAAGTGTGAACCAAGCGTCTCATCAGGTTAAAGTGTTAACCAAGCGTCTCATCAGGTTAAAGTGTTGACCAATCGTCTCATCAGGTTAAAGTGTTAACCAGGCGTCTCATCAGGTTAAAGTGTTAACCAAGCGTCTCATCAGGTTAAAGTGTTGAGCAATCGTCTCATCAGGTTAAAGTCTTAACCAAGCGTCTCATCAGGTTAAAGTGTTAACCAAGCTTCTCATTAGGTTAAAGTGTTAACCAAGCGTCTCATCAGGTTAAAGTGTTAACCAAGCGTCTCATCAGGTTAAAGTGTTGACCAATCGTCTCATCAGGTTAAAGTGTTGACCAATCGTCTCATCAGGTTAAAGTGTTAACCAAGCGTCTCATCAGGTTAAATTGTTAACCAGGCGTCTCATCAGGTTAAAGTGTTAACCAGGCGTCTCATCAGGTTAAAGTGTTAACCAAGCGTCTCATCAGGTTAAAGTGATAACCAAGCGTCTCATCAGGTTAAAGTGTTAACCAAGCGTCTCATCAGGTTAAAGTGTTAACCAAGCGTCTCATCAGGTTAAAGTGTTAACCAAGCGTCTCATCAGGTTAACGTGTTAACCAAGCGTCTCATCAGGTTAATGTGTTAACCAAGCGTCTCATCAGGTTAAAGTGTTAACCAAGCGTCTCATCAGGTTAAAGTGTTAACCAAGCATCTCATCAGGTTAAATTGTTAACCAAGCGTCTCATCAGGTTATAGTGTTAACCAAGCGTCTCATCAGGTTAAAGTGTTAACCAAGCGTCTCATCAGGTTAAAGTGTTAACCAAGCGTCTCATCAGGTTAAAGTGTTAACCAAGCGTCTCATCAGGTTAAAGTGTTAACCAAGCGTCTCATCAGGTTAAAGTGTTAACCAAGCTTCTCCCTTTCGCCCTCTGTCTATCTTCGTCCCCAACAGCACCATATTCCCTATATATTGCAGTTTTATAGTAAACCCTGTAGTGCGCTATATTGGATAGTGAATAGTGTGCCATTTGGACGCCCCCTTTTGCATATACATAGCATGTACCTGGGGACTGACCTCGACCCATTAACACATAAACGGGTTGTGGGATGTTTGTATGCACATTAATAACTAGCAATTTCCCTCATATCCTTTGTTTTCATATTGTGCCCCTGGGGCCAATCCAATCCAGGTGGAGGAAATGTATTAATGTGATTGAACAAGGAACAGAAGAGACCAGAACATTCACTATGAATGAATACATTGACATAAAGGTTATAACAATAGAGGTAAAAGCTACAGTCTGTGATTTGTTTTTCAACAAAATGGCAGCTCTACCCGCGCCACTTGTTTTCGTATACAGTTGAAGCAGTGAGACAACCTTCCCCACCGCTACCGCTACCGCTACAAATTTTTTCCGGAAGGAAAACACCGCTAACCCCTTTCAAACGGAAATAACCGTTGAACTGATTCACATATCACAGATTGTACCTTTAACTGCAATTGTCTGTGTGGCCCAGAGACACGCGTCTATGCACCGCCGTGGTGTCTGCGTGCTGCTGTCGCCCGCCTCCCAGCTCTAACCACTGTGGTTACCAGCCCAATATGCTTCCCTCTGTCAGGGAGCGGAAGGGAGAGGTTAGTGAGATATTGTTTTCCTCCTCTCTTGGCCCCTGGGAAATATACGATTCAATGTTCAACACTACTGCTTGGGAAACTACTCCTGACTACCAAGTGCAAGATTTGTATGTGTGTGTGTGTGTGTGTGTAAATAAGAAATTGTTCTTAATTGACTTACCTGTATAAATAGAGATGAATAAAATACAAAAAAAACTGTCCTTTGGATTTTTATCTTACTTTATGAATTGCGCTTTTGTTATTATTACTAAACGCTTTTTAGAGCCAAGTCTTTTTTTGTGTGTGTTTTTTAACATGTTTATAGTGCCAAACAATGCTACAGAATGTGGAGGTTCAAACCTGTGTGTGTGTGTGAGAGAGAGAGTACTTCTTGAGGGAAAAGTGATTCTATGTCCTCTAATGACACCCACCCTGACACACCAGATAGTATAGGAATGAAGATACCCTGACACGCCAGATAGTATAGGAATGAAGATACCCTGACACGCCAGATAGTATAGGAATGAAGATACCCTGACACGCCAGATAGTATAGGAATGAAGAAGATTATGAGTGTGTGTCACAGAGAGAAAGAGAGGGATATAGAAAAAAAGAGAAAGAGAGAGAGAGAGAGAGAGAGAGAGAGAGAGAGAGAGAGAGAGAGAGAAAAAAAGAGAGAGAGAGAAAAAAAAGAGAGAGAGAGAGAGAGAGAGAGAGAGAGAGAGAGATAAAGAATCCCTTCAGGTTGACAGGTTTTAACCCCCTCCCATCCTGTTCCCACATGAGAGAACATCTTGAGGGAAGTGCTGTTATGAAGAGGAGTGTGATTGGTTTTGAGAGAAAGAGCAAGCAAGCTCTTTCTCTCATATGTCTGGTCATTGGTTATGACCAGACTCCAGAGCATCAGACATTCTGCTCACTGAGGTTATTCACGCTCCACATCCCTGTAGTTCCTCTTCCTGCTCCACCCCCCTCCCTCCCTCCCCGGCTCCCGGCTCCCGGCTGGAAATCACTGGGACAGATAATGGTAGGGGTTGATGAGTCAGAGAAACAACACTGCAGACATGATGAGATGATGGCATGAATAATTTACACACATCCAACTGTGTAGGCTGGTCACAGATCAGTTTGTGCTTTTGCCTACTCCCTTGTCATTGTCAAGCCGAACATGTCATGGCAATTCCATAGGGCAGTGGTCACCAACCGGTCGATCGCGATTCATCGCCGAGGCATTCCTAGTCGATCACCAAACATTTCTGTAAAAAACCCAACGATGAATCCTTGCCTTCCTATTTTCTTTATTAGTTTCACGCTGTTGGCAGTAGGTGCACTCCATTCAGCAGCCCTGGCGCCAGGAAGGCAACGTGTTCCCATTTTGAACCATTTCATGTGTCTGAAGGTAAAACTCCGCCTACCCGGCAGACCCAGAGAGCAAATCAAGTGCACCTATAGGCCCACCGCTGGCCAATCAGATAGCTCGGATCACCGTGCCGGCACAGTTTCCTCGAGCCATAGACTCTAAAAAGAAGCACGCACAGCAAAGTTGATACTGTGAGATTTTAATACCATGACTAGAGAGAGACTCAACGAATACAGCAAAGAGCTCCTGTTTGTATGAGTTCATGTTTAAAGTTGTTATTCAGCACTGTCAACACTTTGTTCAACACTTTTATAAGCCATAAAATGTGCGTTGTCCCTACTTCCACTCAAGCTACAACCAGCACTGCAGCTGCAATGAATGAGTATAGCAAAGTGTTCCAATATTAAAGTGTGCGTTAAATATTTAACTTGCTCTGGTCATATGAGTAACAACATGAATTGGTGCATGAGGCAGAAATAATGTGGTGTGACTTGAGTTTTCGCCATCGGCTGGAAGACTGTCTCACCTTTTCTCAGCGGAGGGAGGGAGAGCGGAGGGGCGGTGAGTCAGGTGGGAGACTCACCGCTGCTCCCTCCCTCCCTTCAGACTGACCATCAGATGCAGGCCATCACTCCAGTAAAAAAAAAAAAAGAAGCTAATTATTATGCTCACTCAGCTGTGCCTCACAAGTAACACAACAAATGATCTATTACCAGTGCGATCAATTATATTTTTCAATATAATTTCTAAATGTTCTGAGAAGAACAACATTTACAGGACAATTCAAACGTAGCCAATATGCAGTGATAATGTATTGGGCCTATAGCCTACTTGTCACGATCGTCGAACAGAGATGAGGACCAAGGCGCAGCGTTGCAGGCAAACATACTCTTTATTAGAGACACGATCAAAAACAACAAAACGAAAACGTGACAGTTCACGGTCTAACACAACAGACTAGAAACAAGATCCCACAAACTCTGTGGGGAAACAGGCTGCTAAAGTATGGTTCTCAATCAGAGACAACAAGCAACAGCTGAATCACGTTGCCTCTGATTGAGAACCACACTGGCCAACATAGAACAACAATACTAGAATGTGAAACCTAGAACAAAACACATAGACTTTACACACCCTGGCTCAACATATTAGAGTCCCCAGAGCCAGGGCGTGACAGTACCCCCCCCTAAAGGCGCGGACTCCGACCGCGCCCACCAAATACCACAGGGGAGGGACCGGGTGGGCACTCCGCTTAGGCGGCGGATCCGGCTCCGGGCCTGATCCCCGCTCCCTCTCCAACCCCCCAAAGTACCCCTGGTCCGGTCTGGCCCCGCTGGCCGGAGCTGGACTGCACACTGGTGGAGCGGATTGCTCTAGCTCCGGCGTGAAGCATCTGACAGGTGCCGGACCAGCCACCGGTGGAACAGGCACGGGCCGTGCCGGACTGACGACGCACACCACTGGCTTGGTGTGGGGAGCAGGAGCGGGCCGAGCCGGGCTGACGAAACGCACCACTGACTTGGTGCGGGGAGCAGGAGCGGGCCGGACCGGGCTGACGAAGCGCACCACTGACTTGGTGCGGGGAGCAGGAACGGGCCGTGCCGGGCTGACGAAGCGCACAACTGACTTGGTGCGGGGAGCAGGAACGGGCCGAGCTGGGCTGACGAAACGCACCACTGACTTGGTGCGGGGAGCAGGAATGGGCCGGACTGGGCTGGCGACGCGCACCAAGTCAGTCAGGTCTCCATGCTTCTCGCCAGCCTTTCGCCCTTCTGCCTCCACGTCAAGCCCCTCTCTTCCTCACCCGGCTTGACCCAGTCGAGGAGGCGCTGGATATCCGCTAGGGATTTCCCTGGCGATGGCTCCTCGACCCGCTGCTTGGTCCAGTTCTGGTGGGTTTTTCTGTCACGATCGTCGTTAATAGAGGAGGACCAAGGCGCAGCGTGTTGAGCGAACTTAGTTGAAGTGCAAACACGATACAAAACAACAAAACGACTCGTAACGTCCTAGGTAACAATGACCAACTGGAACAAAAACCCACAAACACCAAGGGAAAACAGACAGTTTAAATATGGCTCCCAATCAGAGACAACCAGCCACAGCTGACACTCGTTGCCTCTGACTGGGAGTCACTCAGGCCAACAAAGAAACAGAAGAACTAGAACCCCCAACATAGAAATACACCACATAGAATGAACACACCCTGGCTCAACATATAGAGTCCCAGAGCCAGGGTGTGACACTACTGCACAAATATCATTTCTACAGAACTGTTTTTAAATTGGTTAACGTTGCATAGGCTTTCTTTCTTTTTTTAAGTTCTGTTTTTAAAAAAATCAGAGCGGTAGATCTTGGCTACCATTTTGAAAGTGATCTTGACTCAGAAAAGGTTGGTGACCACTGTTCTAGTCTATTGAGAAAATCTGATGTCAGTGGATAAGGTGTCTCTGTATCTCTCACTGCTAACAGTGTGGCCACTGGCCACTAGCCCAGACTAACCATGGTTGCAGGTCAATTGAATTTAATCGTAACAGTACTATGATGTTGTAATTGATTGCTCCATGCTACTGTTGTTGTCATGGTAACATCTATAAAACATATTCATGTGATCCTGCTGTTGTTGTATAAACAATCACTGTGTTCCACTGCTTCTGTTCTTCAGAAGGATATCTGTGTGTGTGTGTGTTTCTCTGTGTGTGTGTATGCATCTGTGTGTGTGTGTTAGCTAAACTTTCACCCATATCCCCAACCTCCTCTTTGCTGCTTTAATCTCAGCTAAATCTTAGTCATACTATCCCATAAAAATACATCAACAGACAAACAGGAAGCTGACTGAATTCCTCCACTCACTCCTCAAGTTACTTCCCAAGCAATGGAGGTCTACAGGTAGACCGGCTATATGTGCATCCAAGCCAAACACATTTCAGAAGAAGTTAAACATTTTACAAACTGTCTGGATTTTTCTGACATTTTCTCCTTTGCCAAAGTCTGTGCTGTTGCTTTTCTGTTTTCTTGCGATCAATCATTTATAAGAGTTTTACAAACGAATACATCATTTTTTATTTTTTATTTTTTTTACTAAAAAAGACATAGAAGATTAAACTATTTTCTTGCTGAGAAGAGCCAAGAGACACAGCTGATTGCTTTTTCATTTCCTCTGAATTCTAATAACTGTGTGTGAATTGCTTTATTAGAAGAATAATCATCAGTATCCTTTATTTCTATGTATTTTATCTTCTGTATTGCTTCTTGTCATTTCCAGACTGGAATTGCTTTCACATCTCAGTAATCACATTTACTAGAGGATAAACACTTTGCTCTGGTACCTGTTAAATATAGGAGGATAAAACTCTGTTCTGGTACCAGTTAAATATAGGAGGATAAAGACTCTCCTCTGGTACCAGTTAAATATAGGAGGATAAACACTCTGCTCTGGTATCAGTTAAATATAGGAGGATAAACACTCTGCTCTGGTACCAGTTATATATAGGAGGATAAACACTCTTCTCTGGTACCAGTTAAATATAGGAGGATAAACACTCTTCTCTGGTACCAGTTAAATATAGGAGGATAAACACTCTTCTCTGATACCAGATAAATATAGGAGGATAAACACTCTTCTCTGATACCAGATAAATATAGGAGGATAAACACTCTTCTCTGGTACCAGTTAAAAATAGGAGGATAAACACTCTTCTCTGGTACCAGTTAAATATAGGAGGATAAACACTCTTCTCTGATACCAGATAAATATAGGAGGATAAACACTCTTCTCTGGTACCAGTTAAATATAGGAGGATAAACACTCTTCTCTGGTACCAGTTAAATATAGGAGGATAAACACTCTGCTCTGGTACCAGTTAAATATAGGAGGGGGGGTCAGTCACCAATCATCACACACTATGGATGAGACACAAACACACACACACACACACAGACACACAAACACACACACACACACACACAGGAGAAGTCACACACACTGTTAGACCACTGTTAGACCTGGAGAACAACATCAACCACTAGCTGACAGACAAGACCACCGTTAGACCTGTAGAATAAAGTTAGGATCGCTGTTTGCTCAATTAACATAACATCATTAGTGTGAACTGAATTCAAAGCAACGCTATTAAATTCAGTAACGCTACGGTGCATAGCCCCATGTGATGCTCCTGAGATTCAATGGCTACATCCCAAAATGGCACCTTATTCCCTAGATAGTGCACTTCTTTTGGCCAGGACACATGACCGCTATGGGCCCTGGTCAAAAGCAGTGCAGTATGTAGGGCAGTGTTTCCCTACTCCAGTCCTCCAGTACTCCAGTACTCCCAACAACACATTTTTTTTTGTTGTGGCCCTGGACAAGCGCACCTGATTCAACTGGTCAACTAATCATCAAGCCCTCAATGAGTTGAATCAGGTGAGTTTGTCCGGGGCTACAATAGAAATGTGTTCTGTTGGGGTACAGGAGGACTGGAGTTCAGAAACACTGTTGGAGGTACTGGAGGACTGGAGTTGAGAAACACTGTTGGAGGTACTGGA
The DNA here is from genome assembly GCF_020615455.1 of Coregonus clupeaformis. Lineage (NCBI taxonomy): Eukaryota > Metazoa > Chordata > Actinopteri > Salmoniformes > Salmonidae > Coregonus > Coregonus clupeaformis. The sequence continues at coordinate 32,492,356 of NC_059226.1, read as the reverse complement.
GGACTGGAGTTCAGAAACACTGTTGGAGGTACTGGAGGACTGGAGTTGAGAAACACTGTTGGAGGTACTGGAGGACTGGAGTTCAGAAACACTGTTGGAGGTACTGGAGGACTGGAGTTGAGAAACACTGTTGGGGTACTGGAGGACTGGAGTTGAGAAACACTGTTGGAGGTACTGGAGGACTGGAGTTGGGAAACACTGTTGGGGTACTGGAGGATTGGAGTTCAGAAACACTGATGGGGTACTGGAGGATTGGAGTTGAGAAACACTGATGTAGGGCATAAGGTGTCATTTGGGATGTAGCCAACATACAGTGGGGAATTTAGTCAGCCACCAATTGTGCAAGTTCTCCCACTTAAAAAGATGAGAGAGGCCTGTAATTTTCATCATAGGTACATGTCAACTATGACAGACAAATGGAGAAAAAAAAATAATCCGGAAAATCACATTGTAGGATTTTTAATGAATTTATTTGCAAATTATGGTGGAAAATAAGTATTTGGTCACCTACAAACAAGCAAGATTTCTGGCTCTCACAGACCTGTAACTTCTTCTTTAAGAGGCTCCTCTGTCCTCCACTCGTTACCTGTATTAATGACACCTGTTTGAACTTGTTATCAGTTTAAAAGACACCTGTCCACAACCACAAACAGTCACACTCCAAACTCCACTATGGCCAAGACCAAAGAGCTGTCAAAGGACACCAGAAACAAAATTGTAGACCTGCACCAGGCTGGGAAAACTGAATATGCAATAGGTAAGCAGCTTGGTTTGAAGAAATCAACTGTGGGAGCAATTATTGGGAAATGGAAGACATACAAGACCACTGATAATCTCCCTCGATCTGGGGCTCCACGCAAGATCTCACCCCGTGGGGTCAAAATGATCACAAGAACGGTGAGCAAAAATCCCAGAACCACACGGGGGGACCTAGTGAATGACCTGCAGAGAGCTGGGACCAAAGTAACAAAGCCTACCATCAGTAACACACTACGCCGCCAGGGACTCAAATCCTGCAGTGCCAGACGTGTCCCCCTGCTTAAGCCAGTACATGTCCAGGCCCGTCTGAAGTTTGCTAGAGTGCATTTGGATGATCCAGAAGAGGATTGGGAGAATGTCATATGGTCAGATGAAACCAAAATAGAACTTTTTGGTAAAAACTCAACTCGTCGTGTTTCGAGGACAAAGAATGCTGAGTTGCATCCAAAGAACACCATACCTACTGTGAAGCATGGGGGTGGAAACATCATGCTTTGGGGCTGTTTTTCTGCAAAGGGACCAGGACGACTGATCCGTGTAAAGGAAAGAATGAATGGGGCCATGTATCATGAGATTTTGAGTGAAAACCTCCTTCCATCAGCAAGGGCATTGAAGATGAAACGTGGCTGGGTCTTTCAGCATGACAATGATCCCAAACACACCGCCCGGGCAACGAAGGAGTGGCTTCGTAAGAAGCATTTCAAGGTCCTGGAGTGGCCTAGCCAGTCTCCAGATCTCAACCCCATAGAAAATCTTTGGAGGGAGTTGAAAGTCCGTGTTGCCCAGCGACAGCCCCAAAACATCACTGCTCTAGAGGAGATCTGCATGGAGGAATGGGCCAAAGACTTACAGAAAACGTTTGACCTGTGTCATTGCCAACAAAGGGTATATAACAAAGTATTGAGAAACTTTTGTTATTGACCAAATACTTATTTTCCACCATAATTTGCAAATAAATTCATAAAAAATCCTACAATGTGATTTTCTGGATTTTTTTTTCTCATTTTGTCTGTCATAGTTGACGTGTACCTATGATGAAAATTACAGGCCTCTCTCATCTTTTTAAGTGGGAGAACTTGCACAATTGGTGGCTGACTAAATACTTTTTTTCCCCACTATATAATATTCTGGTACGAGTACATCAAAGGCATTATTTATATATTTTTACATTACATTAAAAAAATAAAAGGCATCTGAAATTGTTTCTTTTTTAAATTTTCTTTTGCAATATTTCTTTAGAATTAATCATTTCCATGCTGTATCCATTAATGGCTGTAATAGTTTATTCTCTGTTTTTGGAGTGGTAAAATGCAACTCCTTTGAGTTTTGTTGACATAGAATAGCTCTTAGTAGGATCGTGAAGTTGTCATTTTGTTCAGTCCTGTTTTGTTTTCATTGTGATACAATGACAGGAAATGCAACCAACCGCCTGTAACTAAATGTCTTTGCCGTGACAACAACAGACAGGATTTATTTACCTGATAATATGTCTGAAATGTTGTTCCATCAGAAAGCAAAATATATTTTCACCTAGGGTGTGTCCCAATAATCTCTCCTTCCTCCTGAAGTGTGCAGTCGTTCACTACTGTGTTGGCAAAGGCTAGAGGAAGTTTCCATATACCAGTAATTTCTCTTTAAATCCATGAAGGGAAGTGAACAAGTGCACATTTCGGGAGAAAGGAGAGATAATTGGGAAGCACCCCCTGTCTCGCCTGGCCAACCGAGAACTTGGAGTACTGCGTGCCGACTCACAGCACTGTTGGACAATGATTGAATTATCCACATGAATCAATGTGTTGTCCTTTAGATACGATTCTCCACATGAATCAATGTGTTGTCCTTTCAATACGATTCTCCACATGAATCAATGTGTTGTCCTTTCAATTACGATTCTCCACATGAATCAATGTGTTGTCCTTTCAATACGATTCTCCACATGAATCAATGTGTTGTCCTTTCAATACGATTCTTCATTATGGAAAATGTGAACAAATGTGTATTTTGTCCTTCAAGAAGTGGACTAAACAACTCTAAGTACACACCACCTCTCTCGAGCCAACACCTGCAGACTACAGGACTACAGCTGCTGGGCGGGATTGGGCTCTATTGTCTTTCACTGGTCTACTAATGTAAACACCTGCCACTACTCTCAGAGTGATTATACACACACACGCACACTCACACACACACACACATAGACACACAAAGAGAGAGAGAGAGTGATTACACACACACACGCTGAGTGATTATACTCACTACACTGTTGAATTTTCCTGTCTCAAGGTTCAGCTCTCTCCCTCTCCAGTGTACAGCTTTCTAATTCCTTCCTTTTAGCTATTCCATGTGTTGTTTTAATGCATACCAGTGAAAACTATTCCACCTTCCTCCTAGCCAGCTTTCTCTTGAGATACACTCCTTTCCTTTACTTAAGAGACTTTGACATCAATCCAAGTATATGACTTATTTCAAACCCACTCCTCCTTAGTAAGAAGTTAGTTAGAACCCCTCTCTTCAACACTGTCTTTGAGACTGCCAGTCAGTCCCCCATAATCTGTGGTAAGACTCACGTACACCTGGCTAGCAGGTCAGACTTACAGCAAGCTCAAGATGCAAGACTTCCAGTCATTTAAAACCCACCCATCCTTTGTAAAAACCCACACTTAACCCCTGTCCTGGTTTCTATAACTGTCAGTTAGTAAGTCCTCTGAATCTCCAGTGTGGTGTCTTGGGCTCAAGACATTACCCTACATAATCTCATAGAGGACATCCACTGTGGGACCTGATGAGACCCCATATCATATAGTGTAGTAGTGACAATAGGGGATGAGACCCCATATCCTATAGTTTAGTAGTGACAATAGGGGATGAGACCCCATATCCTATAGTTTAGTAGTGACAATAGGGGATGAGACCCCATATCCTATAGTTTAGTAGTGACAATAGGGGATGAGACCCCATATCCTATAGTTTAGTAGTGACAATAGGGGATGAGACCCCATATCCTATAGTTTAGTAGTGATAATAGGGGATGAGACCCCATATCCTATAGTTTAGTAGTGATAATAGGGGACGAGACCCCATATCCTATAGTTTAGTAGTGACAATAGGGGATGAGACCCCATATCCTATAGTTTAGTAGTGACAATAGGGGATGAGACCCCATATCCTATAGTTTAGTAGTGACAATAGGGGATGAGACCCCATATCCTATAGTTTAGTAGTGACAATAGGGGATGAGACCCCATATCCTATAGTTTAGTAGTGACAATAGGGGATGAGACCCCATATCATATAGTGTAGTAGTGATAATAGGGGATGAGACCCCATATCCTAAAGTTTAGTAGTGACAATAGGGGATGAGACCCCATATCCTATAGTTTAGTAGTGACAATAGGGGATGAGACCCCATATCCTATAGTTTAGTAGTGACAATAGGGGATGAGACCCCATATCCTATAGTTTAGTAGTGATAATAGGGGATGAGACCCCATATCCTATAGTTTAGTAGTGACAATAGGGGATGAGACCCCATATCCTATAGTTTAGTAGTGACAATAGGGGATGAGACCCCATATCCTATAGTTTAGTAGTGATAATAGGGGATGAGACCCCATATCCTATAGTTTAGTAGTGATAATAGGGGATGAGAACCCACATCCTATAGTTTAGTAGTGATAATAGGGGATGAGACCCCATATCCTATAGTTTAGCTTATGAGGTTGTCTGAGGTGAAACACAACACCCCCTTGAGGTTACCATGCTTAAATGCATACCAATGCACCCCTCTGTACCAGAGCACATGGCTGATTATGCCTATAGATAAACCTGGCTGTGTAGAGAATAGCCGTTTGAGATTAAATCTATAGTTCATATAGGGTCATGTGAGGACTTGAAGTTCCCAACTTCCCATGCTGTACTGTAATTCCATCACAATGCCCATCTCCCCCAGAAGCCTAAACGGTCAGCACATGACTGTGTCTGTATAGAATAGAATAGCAGAGCTCATTAGAGCCCTTCTGTACATGAACGCCAGCCAGTCCTGACATGCCCCCAATATATATATTTGCGCGGGAAAAAAAATGGGGGATTGGAAGTGATGCAGACAATTACAATGACGGAAGTTACAACCTATCTGCAATATTAAAGCTGTGTGCAGGTGTGTGTGTGTGTGTGTGTGTGTGTGTGTGTGTGTGTGTGTGTGTGTGTGTGTGTGTGTGTGTGTGTGTGTGTGTGTGTGTGTGTGTGTGTTTGCCAGGCTGTGTGCATGTATGCAGGTGTTAGTACATGCTTGACTGAGAGAGGCCAGAACAAGAGAGAGGGACATATAAAATATGAAGTGTGTCTCTCTCTTTATACCCACCCTCCAGTTAGCTATTACATTGAATCCATCTCTAATCTCGTAAATCAATCAAAACCAACATTAAACAGACTGCCAGAGCGTCTGAAGCCTCACTCATTAACGCCCTCTGTTGGGCATACCTACAAACACACCGGCACCGAAGTCTACTGTTCACTGTGCCTGAAAGGAAACGTGTTCATCCTCTGTTTTCTCTCTCTCTTCTCTCTCTCTTTTCATCAGTACTGATAGAAGCTGGCGTCCCCCGTGCGGGTGTCCCGTGCTGGTGAGTAACTCTGCTTTGGTGGGTGACTATCAAACCTGTCTGCGTCCCAAATGGCACCCTATTCCCTACGTAGTGCACTACTTTTGACCAGGGCCCATATATTTCACTATATATGAAATAGGGTGTAATTTAGGATGTAACCCTTCTCTATATTTAGCCACTCCAGACCTACATGTAATTGACCTGATGTGTTTTCTGTATCATACAGCCTGACGGTGACTGTTCCATTTAGAAGATTACTTTTAACTGCTGTTGATGTTTTTCTTAGTTTGGAAATGTAAAGTAGTTTGTTGTTCCTATTCCAAAGTAAGCAGATGAAATATGATGTTTATAAAAGGGTAGAAAGATAAACAATTTCTTACTGTATTACAAAATAGGGCTTCAAGCCTGTTTTTGTAGATTGTTGTTTTATAAAAAAAAGGCCACTGGTATGAAATTAAAGTTGTCTCGTTTGAATAAAGACAGTTGAAAAAGTGAGTTTTGGCAGCTGGCAGCTATGATTACCATGGTAACACTTTATTTAACACGGTCTTTATGAAATGGAAATGAAACAGAAAACGTGTTGTTATTAGATGTCATGTCCAATCATGTCCACTCATTTCAAACCACAAAATTAAATCAACGGAGTGGCTGCAGTTCAGAATTCTCTGGAAGCCTCTTCCTGATAGCATAAAATCGTAAGCTTCTGCGCATGCACAGAACTCTCTACATTAAGCACAGTCTCTGCACTACTCATCATCTGTCACGAGAACAGGCTACTCTGGAGGATTTTAAATCAAACACAACACTATGTCTCTATGTGTCAAGCAGCATATACCTACTCTTACTGTAGGCATGGGTTGACATTTACAGAACAGTTACCTGGAGGAAAATGGGGGAGGGTCATGCTTTTTCAATTTCAGTCCAGGGGGAGGGTTTAGTATTTGTTCAATCTAGTCCAGGGGAGGGTTATGTCATTTGTAATTTATGACGTTTAAATATTTCTCAGTGTTTTAGAATTAGTTGCTTATTAGGTTACATATCGATGTGTGCCCAATGCCACCCCTCATCTCCGATTCTCCGCTGGGCACGCTATATCAAGGGCACCTATAGGCTAATTAGTGTGGTCTCAATCAAATGATCCATAGCCTGTAAGCTATATGCTACGAAGTGCATGCTCAGAGAAGCACAGAGCAAAGTTATATTTCTAAGATGGTGGGATGGTGTAAATAAAACTAGGCTGTTTTACACACTGCAATGGATATTCCAACCCTGAGTCCCGGCCTGCTCTGCTCTTGCTGATCAACAACGTTTTTGCGTGCTGCCTAACCAATGGCTGTGCTGTGTAGGGAGGTCTGGGATGATGAGAAGGAGGACTGGAGGTCAACTTTGATATCTTGCAACTACTATAATTAATGTTATTAAAAACAATATGTTTCCATCATATATTTATCAGAGTAATTTACATTGTGGTGCTGAAACTTGAAGCAGCAGCCGCGGCACAATCATTAGGAAATGGACAGCTCATGGTGCTGAAAGTAGGCAAATTCGAGTAGGCATAATTAATTTCAACTGAGGGCTTTGTATTGGACCCTATTTCTTCCTATTTAAGAAATAAACGGTAGGTCTACCTGGCAGCTATACGCTGCTATAGCCATAGGTTTTTGTCGGTCAATTCCTCTGCCCACCATACCCTCTTTAAATAGCCTACCTCTGTGTCAATGAAGCGCTGTTAAGTTAAAACCAAGACATGAATTGAGGGGTATGAGGAGGTATGACATAGGCCTACCTTTTTAAAGAAAATGGCCAAAAGTACAGGTCTACCCCTTGTTAGCTTAAGTTTTGTAGGCCCCGTGTAGCTCAGTTGGTAGAGCATGGCGTTTGCAACGCGTGGGTTCGTTTCCCACGGGTGGCCAGTATGAAAATGTCTGCACTCACTAACTGTAAATGACTAAAATGTAAAATAAAACAGATCCGATTATATAAAGTGATGTATAACAGCGCTTTGATCCGCGATGCTTTATGCTAGAAACAAGCTGTAAAATACACGGGAAAGACGTGACTCGGATGCATATGGGAATATCATTGTTTCGTTTCTTTGACATCCAGAGGCTTAGCTACAACCTTCTATAGCCGAGGAGACAAAAAAATAGACTTTGCACGGGAAGTAATCTAATTATGTCACTATCAATTGATTAAGCTATTCACTTTCTGTACAGTAGAAGATGTTTAAACCCAGACAGCTTTTAGGGAAACACTTGTGACCTTGTCTCGTTGTGTTAAGCCACCGATGAAGAGTAGCCAGCAGTTAAAGCTTACATTTTTCTTCGTCGGTAGGCCTACTCTGTCTTGGGTGGAAAGGTAGACGTAACTTTTGAAATTACCATGCTCCGATTCCTAATGACATCTCAGATTTAATTATTTGCAAATAGGGACAGTTTCAATTCAAACAATACACACTGATTTGGCATCGGAGAAATATAAGATGAATACATAGGCCTACCTCTCTGTCCATTCTTAGCTTGTAATTTAGGTAATTTATGTGATACGAAAAAAGATTCTGCTAATATGTAAAATGACGAAGAATTGCATGAAATGCAAAATACGATGATACATTTATACAATGCTTTTACTATAAAGGAGATATTTCCAACCCTACTCTTGTCCACGGTTGTCTGCGAACCCACAACCTTCTGGCCCGCAGCCCTGTCCCCCACACCCGTCGCTATGGGCGGGCCATAGGGGGCCGGGCCCGCCCCCATAAATGCTTGTGCCCCCCACTTGAGGGAATTTATTATTAAATATACGTACTGTAGGCTAATAATAATTGTGCCTTGCCCTCCCATGCATTTCATATGCACACCTTAAGACTGAGGTCTGGCGACGGGTCTGCTGTGCGCTATCAAAATTCCTGCGCTGCCACGTAATACATAGAGACGAAGAACAGTTTCTAAAACTGCATATCTAAAGGCTCTGGTCTGTCCAAGAAGTGAGGGTAAACGGTAGACATGTTCTCTGCTATCCACTTTGTTTTAAGGATTATTTTGGGTCTAGGGGAGGGTCACTTCTTTTTAAAGCGTTCAGTGAGGGTTTAGGTAAAATATATTTTTCTGAAGGGAGGGCCATCAATTTTCAAGTCCGATTTCCCCATGTAACCCTTATTATAAATAACGTTCACTCCCTTACTGTGATAAGAGGTAGCTGCCTGCTTGCATTATACGTAATGTAAGTGTGTCTGAAGTATTCTCATTTCAATAGCAGAGAGAATCCTGAGTAGCCTGGTCCCAGATGGTCGTTTGGTATAACAAGGAATACTTGGAATGGGCACAAACAGATCTGGCACCATGAGGACAGCGCTGGTTCCAGACATAAGCGACATAAGCGGGACCCCGGCATTACTTTTGACCAGAACCCTATGGGTATAGGGAAGTGTAGGAAATAGGGTGCACTACTTTTGACCAGAACCCTATGGGTATAGGGAAGTGTAGGAAATAGGGTGCACTACTTTTGACCAGAACCCTATGGGTATTGGGAAGTGTAGGAAATAGGGTATACTACTTTTGACCAGAACCCTATGGGTATAGGGAAGTGTAGGAAATAGGGTGCACTACTTTTGACCAGAACCCTATGGGTATAGGGAAGTGTAGGAAATAGGGTGCACTACTTTTGACCAGAACCCTATGGGTATTGGGAAGTGTAGGAAATAGGGTACACTACTTTTGACCAGAACCTTATGGGTATAGGGAAGTGTAGGAAATAGGGTACACTACTTTTGACAAGAACCCTATGGGTATAGGGAAGTGTAGGATATAGGGTGCACTACTTTTGACCAGAACCCTATGGGTATAGGGAAGTGTAGGAAATAGGGTGCACTACTTTTGACTAGAACCCTATGGGTATAGGGAAGTGTAGGAAATAGGGTGCACTACTTTTGACCAGAACCCTATGGGTATAGGGAAGTGTAGGAAATAGGGTGCACTACTTTTGACCAGAACCCTATGGGTATTGGGAAGTGTAGGAAATAGGGTGCACTACTTTTGACCAGAACCCTATGGGTATTGGGAAGTGTAGGAAATAGGGTACACTACTTTTGACCAGAACCTTATGGGTATAGGGAAGTGTAGGAAATAGGGTACACTACTTTTGACAAGAACCCTATGGGTATAGGGAAGTGTAGGATATAGGGTGCACTACTTTTGACCAGAACCCTATGGGTATAGGGAAGTGTAGGAAATAGGGTGCACTACTTTTGACCAGAACCCTATGGGTATAGGGAAGTGTAGGAAATAGGGTGCCATTTGGAAAGGAGACACAGCGATGCTTCTGTCTGTTGTTGGATGGTCAGTTGAGGTCAGGACAGTGTGCAGTGAAACATGAGGGAATAAAAAGGAGATGGATGGAGGGAGGGAGGGAGAGAGAGAGAGAGAGAGAGAGAGAGAGAGAGAGAGAGAGAGAGAGAGAGAGAGAGAGAGGGATAGGGAGGGAAGGAAGGAAGGAAGGAAGGAAGGAAGGAAGGAAGGAAGGAAGGAAGGAAGGAAGGAAGGAAGGAAGGAAGGAAGGAAGGAAGGAAGGAAGGAAGGAAGGAGGGAGGGAATGAAGGAGAGATGGATGGATGCATTCAGCACTGAAGCTGTCTAAGGAATGGCACTGACTGAGAATAAAAATGAGCTATACTTGGTGTGTGAGCATCAATGCATTCACTGAATTAGTCTGTGTGTGCGTGTGTGTCCGTGTCTGAGTGTGTGTGTGTGTGTGTGTGTGTGTGTGTGTGTGTGTGTGTGTGTGTGTGTGTGTGTCTGAGTGTGTGCGTGTGTGTTTGTGTGTGTGTGTGTGTGTGCACCAGCCAGTGTGTATTTAGTTGACACTGTTTATGTCATGTTTCCCATCCTCAGGAGAGGAATATTCTGGTTTATAAACTAACACACACATTATAATTGGGCACTTCTGTGGATTTAATATTAATCAACTGTGGAGAGCAGCGAGATTTTCCCTCTCATGAAGCATTACAAAGAGACCTCATATGTGGCTCACTGCCTGTTGGGCCATGAAGCATTACAAAGAGACCTCATATGTGGCTCACTGCCTGTTGGGCCATGAAGCATTACAAAGAGACCTCATATGTGGCTCACTGCCTGTTGGGCCATGAAGCATTACAAAGAGACCTCATATGTGGCTCACTGCCTGTTGGGCCATGAAGCATTACAAAGAGACCTCATATGTGGCTCACTGCCTGTTGGGCCATGAAGCATTACAAAGAGACCTCATATGTGGCTCACTGCCTGTTGGGCCATGAAGCATTACAAAGAGACCTCATATGTGGCTCACTGCCTGTTGGGCCATGAAGCATTACAAAGAGACCTCATATGTGGCTCACTGCCTGTTGGGCCATGAAGCATTACAAAGAGACCTCATATGTGGCTCACTGCCTGTTGGGCCATGAAGCATTACAAAGAGACCTCATATGTGGCTCACTGCCTGTTGGGCCATGAAGCATTACAAAGAGACCTCATATGTGGCTCACTGCCTGTTGGGCCATGAAGCATTACAAAGAGACCTCATATGTGGCTCACTGCCTGTTGGGCCATGAAGCATTACAAAGAGACCTCATATGTGGCTCACTGCCTGTTGGGCCATGAAGCATTACAAAGAGACCTCATATGTGGCTCACTGCCTGTTGGGCCATGAAGCATTACAAAGAGACCTCATATGTGGCTCACTGCCTGTTGGGCCATGAAGCATTACAAAGAGACCTCATATGTGGCTCACTGCCTGTTGGGCCATGAAGCATTACAAAGAGACCTCATATGTGGCTCACTGCCTGTTGGGCCATGAAGCATTACAAAGAGACCTCATATGTGGCTCACTGCCTGTTGGGCCATGAAGCATTACAAAGAGACCTCATATGTGGCTCACTGCCTGTTGGGCCATGAAGCATTACAAAGAGACCTCATATGTGGCTCACTGCCTGTTGGGCCATGAAGCATTACAAAGAGACCTCATATGTGGCTCACTGCCTGTTGGGCCATGAAGCATTACAAAGAGACCTCATATGTGGCTCACTGCCTGTTGGGCCATGAAGCATTACAAAGAGACCTCATATGTGGCTCACTGCCTGTTGGGCCATGAAGCATTACAAAGAGACCTCATATGTGGCTCACTGCCTGTTGGGCCATGAAGCATTACAAAGAGACCTCATATGTGGCTCACTGCCTGTTGGGCCATGAAGCATTACAAAGAGACCTCATATGTGGCTCACTGCCTGTTGGGCCATGAAGCATTACAAAGAGACCTCATATGTGGCTCACTGCCTGTTGGGCCATGAAGCATTACAAAGAGACCTCATATGTGGCTCACTGCCTGTTGGGCCATGAAGCATTACAAAGAGACCTCATATGTGGCTCACTGCCTGTTGGGCCATGAAGCATTACAAAGAGACCTCATATGTGGCTCACTGCCTGTTGGGCCATGAAGCATTACAAAGAGACCTCATATGTGGCTCACTGCCTGTTGGGCCATGAAGCATTACAAAGAGACCTCATATGTGGCTCACTGCCTGTTGGGCCATGAAGCATTACAAAGAGACCTCATATGTGGCTCACTGCCTGTTGGGCCATGAAGCATTACAAAGAGACCTCATATGTGGCTCACTGCCTGTTGGGCCATGAAGCATTACAAAGAGACCTCATATGTGGCTCACTGCCTGTTGGGCCATGAAGCATTACAAAGAGACCTCATATGTGGCTCACTGCCTGTTGGGCCATGAAGCATTACAAAGAGACCTCATATGTGGCTCACTGCCTGTTGGGCCATGAAGCATTACAAAGAGACCTCATATGTGGCTCACTGCCTGTTGGGCCATGAAGCATTACAAAGAGACCTCATATGTGGCTCACTGCCTGTTGGGCCATGAAGCATTACAAAGAGACCTCATATGTGGCTCACTGCCTGTTGGGCCATGAAGCATTACAAAGAGACCTCATATGTGGCTCACTGCCTGTTGGGCCATGAAGCATTACAAAGAGACCTCATATGTGGCTCACTGCCTGTTGGGCCATGAAGCATTACAAAGAGACCTCATATGTGGCTCACTGCCTGTTGGGCCATGAAGCATTACAAAGAGACCTCATATGTGGCTCACTGCCTGTTGGGCCATGAAGCATTACAAAGAGACCTCATATGTGGCTCACTGCCTGTTGGGCCATGAAGCATTACAAAGAGACCTCATATGTGGCTCACTGCCTGTTGGGCCATGAAGCATTACAAAGAGACCTCATATGTGGCTCACTGCCTGTTGGGCCATGAAGCATTACAAAGAGACCTCATATGTGGCTCACTGCCTGTTGGGCCATGAAGCATTACAAAGAGACCTCATATGTGGCTCACTGCCTGTTGGGCCATGAAGCATTACAAAGAGACCTCATATGTGGCTCACTGCCTGTTGGGCCTTAAACTGGCATTCTATGACCTTGTCTTCACATATGTAGCTTTAGATAGCCTTGGCCTTGCATCAAGTGATGACGAGGGAAAGTTATTTCAGCCTAGTGTAGCATTCTGTTATATGGCAGGTTGGAAGGTGTGTGTGTGTGTGTGTGTGTGTGTGAGTGTGTGTTTGTGTGTGTGTGTGTGTGTATTACACAAAGGAGATAATGCCTCATTTATTTTGGCAATGGACTGAGTGAATGTCTTGACAATATAATGACAATATAAAAACAGAAGGCAGAAAGCACTTTCTTTGTCATCACTGATGCAAGCCTGAGTACCAAATGGCACCATATTCCCTATATAGTGCACTACTTTTGACCAGAGCCCTATTAAAAGTAGTGCACTATATAGGGAATAGGGGTCGCAGCCCAGGGATATCTAAGGACACATACAGTTGAAGTCGGAAGTTTACATACACCTTAGCCAAATACATTTAAACTCAGTTTTTCACAAACAAGAAAATTGTGGAGTGGTTGAAAAACTAATTTTAATGACTCCAACCTAAGTGTATGTAAACTTCCGACTTCAACTGTATGTAATACAAGGTCTGATACATGTAAATCAAATGTATGCAGATGGGTAGGGAATAGCAATATTTGAAGAGTGGTGATTTTATGAAATCCTATGAAAAATTCTGTTCAGTGTCTGTTATGTAAGTGGCATGCTAACTACCAATGACTAACAGACTAGGGGACAGTGGGGTAAGTTGAGCCATTTTGTTTTTTTAGATTCAGCATCACTACATCAAGGGAAATATAGTATTCTTTCTAACAAAGATATCTACATATATTTCAGGACGTTGTGTATCCCTGGAAATAATCAGAATTCATGTAAACGTTACAGTTTTGAAAACATAGCTTGTCCCAAAAAAGTGGTTTCTTAGCACAACTTACCCCGGGTATGGTGTAGGCTGAGTATAGGGACTGGGTAAATTGAGCCATCTTGGGGTAAGTGGGTGGGGGTGTCCTGTGACAGTGGGTGATGGTGCTGGTAGGTCGAAGTTTAATTCATGGAATGGGGGTGTGGTATACCGTGTATCTGTATGCCTCCATTCAGATAAATATCACGCTGTTCAATATCACTTACCCTTCCATTTCCTGACCAGTTGTCTGGGACAGGGATGTTGTTTCGCTGTGCCAATTCATTTGAGGCTACTAAGCCCATGAAACCGGTGAGTGAAATTCTTGATATGTTTATCATGTCATCAGATAAGACCTTGTGTTCCTCTGCTACTCTATCACAGCCTCTACCTCTGCTACTCTATCACAGCCTCTATCACAGCCTCTACCTCTGCTACTCTATCACAGCCTCTATCACAGCCTCTTCCTCTGCTACTCTATCACAGCCTCTATCACAGCCTCTACCTCTGCTACTCTATCACAGCCTCTCCCTCTGCTACTCTATCACAGCCTCTATCACAGCCTCTTCCTCTGCTACTCTATCACAGCCTCTATCACAGCCTCTTCCTCTGCTACTCTATCACAGCCTCTATCACAGCCTCTACCTCTGCTACTCTATCACAGCCTTTACCTCTGCTACTCTATCACAGCCTCTATCACAGCCTCTACCTCTGCTACTCTATCACAGCCTCTATCACAGCCTCTCCCTCTGCTACTCTATCACAGCCTCTATCACATCCTCTTCCTCTGCTACTCTATCACAGCCTCTACCTCTGCTACTCTATCACAGGCTCTATCACAGCCTCTTCCTCTGCTACTCTATCACAGCCTCTATCACAGCCTCTACCTCTGCTACTCTATCACAGCCTCTATCACAGCCTTTACCTCTGCTACTCTATCACAGCCTCTCCCTCTGCTACTCTATCACAGCCTCTCCCTCTGCTACTCTATCACAGCCTCTATCACAGCCTTTACCTCTGCTACTCTATCACAGCCTCTATCACAGCCTCTTCCTCTGCTACTCTATCACAGCCTCTATCACAGCCTCTCCCTCTGCTACTCTATCACAGCCTCTATCACAGCCTTTACCTCTGCTACTCTATCACAGCCTCTATCACAGCCTCTACCTCTGCTACTCTATCACAGCCTCTATCACAGCCTCTTCCTCTGCTACTCTATCACAGCCTCTATCACAGCCTCTACCTCTGCTACTCTATCACAGCCTCTCCCTCTGCTACTCTATCACAGCCTCTATCACAGCCTCTCCCTCTGCTACTCTATCACAGCCTCTATCACAGCCTTTACCTCTGCTACTCTATCACAGCCTCTCCCTCTGCTACTCTATCACAGCCTCTATCACAGCCTCTCCCTCTGCTACTCTATCACAGCCTCTATCACAGCCTCTTCCTCTGCTACTCTATCACAGCCTCTATCACAGCCTTTACCTCTGCTACTCTATCACAGCCTCTCCCTCTGCTACTCTATCACAGCCTCTATCACAGCCTCTCCCTCTGCTACTCTATCACAGCCTCTATCACAGCCTTTACCTCTGCTACTCTATCACAGCCTCTATCACAGCCTCTTCCTCTGCTACTCTATCACAGCCTCTATCACAGCCTCTCCCTCTGCTACTCTATCACAGCCTCTATCACAGCCTTTACCTCTGCTACTCTATCACAGCCTCTATCACAGCCTCTACCTCTGCTACTCTATCACAGCCGCTATCACAGCCTCTTCCTCTGCTACTCTATCACAGTCTCTCTTTCACACAGGTACATGTTCCTTTTCTTTTTTGTCAGTGTACCTCTTCAGTGTCATCAGGTTTATTTTTTCATCTCTTGAATGGACCTATTCCCTTCTCTCACTTAATTGGCTGCTCTCTGAAGAACCTCAAGGGGGGCTATACCCTGTTTGTTTTATGTTTGTATACACGCGGCACGATGATGTCTGCTCTGTACCAATAAAAACGGATCTTAAGTTCATATGCATGACGCATTTAAAAAATACTATGCATAAAACGGAAAAAATGTAATCATCATTTGTATGGGGTACGGAGACCATCTGCTCAACTTACCCCAAGTCATACATTTTGACTTTATTAGCCCACACAGCTACAAGGATGCACTTTCATGCTAGGTTTAGGACCTCATATTGTAGCTTATCGAGACACCAACTGATGTATAAAACAATCTTAAACTATCTACTTTAGTTTATATACAAGCATCATAAAACCTGTAACACAATACATTCATTTGACTTTTTGAAAATCTGTAATTTTTGGTCCTAACTTGGTGAGACTTCACAGTCTCCATAAAATGATGACATCTTCCTAAATATTTGGTCACATTATTCATTTTGTAATGAGGGGTGGCTCATGTTACCCAACTCTCCCCTGCTACAGCACCATTAACTCCCATTTCAACAGAGTTTAGAGGTTTGGGATATTCACAAACAGTCTGAAAAATAGAAAATAATATCCCTACAGGGAATATCAATGTTTAACCCCCTGAGGTTGATGTCCGCGCCCCCGCAACAATCTAATTAGCATAATACAAAAATCCCCATAAAATCTGTCAGTTTAAGCTAGAGATACACTATATATTCATAAGTATGTGGACACCCTTTAAAATTTGTGGATTCGGCTATTTCAGCCACACCTGTTGCTGACAGGTGTATAAAATCTCCATAGACAAACATTGGCAGTAGAATGGCCTAACTAAAGAGCTCAGTGACTTTCAACGTGGCACCGTCACAGGATGCCACCTTTCCAACAAGTCAGTTCATCAAATTTCTGCCCTGCTAGAGCTGCCCCGGTCAACTGTAAGTGCTGTTATTGTGAAGTGGAAACGTCTAGGAGCAACAACTGCAAAAACTACTCAGTCGCGAAGTGGTAGGCCACACAAGCTCACAGAACGGGACCGCCGAGTGCTGAAGCGCGTAGTGCGTAAAAATCATCTGTCCTCAGTTGCAACACTCACTACCGAGTTCCAAACTGCCTCTGGAAGCAACGTCAACACAATAACTGTTCCTCGGGAGCTTCATGAAATTGGTTTCCATGGCCGACAGCCACACACAAGCCTAAAATCACCATGTGCAATGCCAAACGTTGGCTGGAGTGGTGTAAAGCTCGCTGCCATTGGACTCTGGAGCAGTGGAAACGTGTTCTTCACCATTAGTAAATGTGATGAGACACCACAGGTCCAATCAGCATCAACCCTGGCTGCCACACTCACTCTCCGCTGGTCCAATCAGCATCACTCCTGGCTTCCACACTCACTCTCCACTGGTCCAATCAACATTAACTTTGGCTGCCACACTCACTCTCCACTGGTCCAATCAGCATCAACCCTGGCTGCCACAGTCACTCTCCACTAATCCAGTCAGCATCAACCCTGGCTGCCACAGTCACTCTCCACTAATCCAGTCAGCATCAACCCTGGCTGCCTGCAACACTCATTCTTCACAGGTTCAATCAGAGCACTACCGAGTGAAGATCCAGATCATTTAGGTTGGCAGTGATTTATTTCAACACCTTAATCAGAGTTTTTTTTTTTTGTCAAGTGATTTAGATATAGGACGTCATAAATGACACCCTATTCTCTATAGGTTACGTCCTAAATGACACCCTATTCTCTATAGGTTACGTCCTAAATGACACCCTATTCTCTATAGGTGTCATGATCGTCGAAGGAGGAGGACCAAGGCGCAGCGTTGAATGCAAACATACTTATTTATTTGATATTACACGAACAAAACAACAAACGATAACGTGACGTCCACGGTCTAACACAAACCACACTGGAACAAGATCCCACAAACCACTGTGGCAAACAGACTGAATAAATATGGTTCCCAATCAGAGACAACCAGCAACAGCTGACACTAGTTGCCTCTGATTGAGAACCACTCTGGTCAACATAGAAAACCAACAACTAGAACAGACAAAGGAAACTCACTCCCTGACTCAACATACAAGTGTCCCCAGAGCCAGGGCGTGACAATAGGTTACGTCCTAAATGACACCCTATTCTCCACATAGTGCACTATTTTTGACCAGAGCTGATGGGGTTTTTCGTCAAGTGATTTAGACGTTATCTGTCTGATCCAGACTGGTTAGAGACTTGGCTTGGCATCAGTGTTGTCTCAATGCCAACTGGTTCTCATTTGTCTCAATGCATCAGCAGCAGAGACTCTGTCTGTAGCAGGGTTGGGGTAACGCCAAGGAGTGTGTTACCCTGCTGGCAATGCCAATGTTGTGGGATCAATTCCCACAAGGATCACAAACACATACTGAAATGTATGTGCTCACTGTACTTGAAGTCACTTTGCATAAAAGTGTCTGCTAAAATGGCATACTAATTCCATTTAAATTCAGGAAGTAAACTGAATGAATTGGTAATGGTATTGACCCAAACCCAACTGTATCTTGTCTCTGTTGTCCTAATATTGAACCAGACCATTACAGTGTTGTCCTAATATTGAACCAGACCATTACAGTGTTGTCCTAATATTGAACCAGACCATTACAGTGTTGTCCTAATATTGAACCAGACCATTACAGTGTTGTCCTAATATTGAACCAGACCAGTACAGTGTTGTCCTAATACTGAACCAGACCATTACAGTGTTGTCCTAATATTGAACCAGACCATTACAGTGTTGTCCTAATATTGAACCAGACCAGTACAGTGTTGTCCTAATATTGAACCAGACCAGTACAGTGTTGTCCTAATACTGAACCAGACCATTACAGTGTTGTCCTAATACTGAACCAGACCAGTACAGTGTTGTCCTAATACTGAACCAGACCATTACAGTGTTGTCCTAATATTGAACCAGGCCAGTACAGTGTGTTTAGTGGCTTACGGCCAAAGTGTTCAGCGTCTGTCCCAAATGGTACCCTATTCCCTATATGTTGCACTACTTTTGACCAAAACTAGTGTACTATAAAGGGAATAGGGTGCCATTTGGGACACACTCTGGTAGAAGTGTTCAGTACTCAGACACCAGAACTAATCTGTGCTCTATTTTCCTTTCCAAGGGACTTTCTGGCAGCCTGCGCCCTGCGGCCCTCTCTGTGGTTCATAATTGCATTTTTCTGTTATCACTACACTGTCCCCAAATCTGCTTCTTCTGTGTGTGTTAGGCGTGTTTCATCTAATTACAATAACAGAGGCCTCATTGTCCTTTCTTGTCTATCAGTGGCATCAATACCAGACAGTGACAGCAATGGAGTTGGCAAGAGTAAAAACAGATCTGGGACCAGGATGTATAATTGTATTACAGCTGAGGAAATGTTTAACAGAGGTTAACATGAGTCCAGTCTGACTCGTCATGGCTTATCACCGTAGAAGGTTCAATGTTCACATGTACAACAGAGTTATAATGATGTTCCAAGAAAAAGCTTTTTGAAGGTTTGCCTAACTACGCACTTCCTGTTTTCTCCCCAAACTGTGGTTTTTCTTTCAGTAGATTTAGTATTTTTTATTTTGTAATTATTTTTTATTTACTGCCATTTCCCGAGGAAAAACAACCGACCCACAGATTAATCCCCTGATCAAGCAGATAAATCATAATGGCTGACTGTGACAGCTTCAATGCATCTGCAATAACTTGGCTATGACTAATCCTAGGGTACGTCCCAAATGGCACCCTATCCCCTATATAGTGCACTACTTTTGACCAGAGCCCATAAGGGAGTGTGATGGCAGCCATCATTCTCATCACTGATGGTCATTCTGGAAGGAGTCCCAAATGTCACCCTATTCCCTATATAGTACACTACATTTGACCTATGGGCCCTGGTCAAAAGTAATGCATTATAAAGAGAACAACCAGGTGCCATTTGGGACATAGCCCTGTAATGACAGCCATCACATTTCTCATGACCTTTAAACTCTCAGAAATCTTTCCTGCAGTCAAATCACCAAATCGCCCTCTGGTGGCATCATGGGTAGAATGTTATTCATAATTTTCATAAGTTCATAATTAATAAACATAATCCGGTGTTTCTATGTCAGTTTTGTCATATTTCATTATTCTGTGATGTATATAAAGTGTCATATTGGGATGCAAACTCAAAATGGAATACATTTTTTTAAGCCCATAACCATGTGTGTGAGGTGTATACTTTTGTTTCAAAGTAGATTTGTTTAAGACCACAAAGAAACACTCTGTGTGACCCTGATTTATCCCACTGCTGTAAAGGTTTTAAAGCACCAGTCATTAAATACCAGATGGATTCTGTTCTCAGCTCCCCCACAGTCTGGTTAAAGCACCAGTCATTAAATTCCAGATGGATTCTGTTCTCAGCTCCCCCACAGTCTGCTTAAAGCACCAGTCATTAAATTCCAGATGGATTCTGTTCTCAGCTCCCCCTTTCAACCTGATTAAAGTACCAGTCATTAAATACCAGATGGATTCTGTACTCAGCTCCCCCCACAACCTGATTAAAGTACAGATCAGTAAATACCAGATAGATTCTGTTCTTAGCTCCCCCCACAACCTGATTAAAGTACCGATCAGTAAATACCAGATGGATTATGTTCTCAGCTCCCCCCACAGTCTGGTTAAAGCACCAGTCATTAAATACCAGATGGATTCTGTTCTCAGCTCCCCCCACAACCTGATTAAAGTACCAGTCATTAAATACCAGATGGATTCTGTTCTCAGCTCCCCCCACAGTCTGGTTAAAGCACCAGTAAGTAAATGCCAGACGGATTCTGTTCTCAGCTCCCCCCACAACCTGATTAATGTAACAGTCATTCATTACCAGATGGATTCTGTTCTCAGCTCCCTCCACAGTCTGGTTAAAGCACCAGTCATTAAACACCAGATGGATAATGTTCTCAGCTCCACCCACATCCTGATTAAAGTACCGATCAGTAAATACCAGATGGATTCTGTTCTCAGCTCCCCCCACAACCTGATTAAAGTACGAGTCATTAAATACCAGATGAATTCTGTTCTCAGCTCTCCCCACAGTCTGGTTAAAGCACTAGTCATTAAATACCAGATGGATTCTGTTCTCAGCTCCCCCCACAACCTGATTAAAGTACCAGTCATTAAATACCAGATGTATTCTGTTCTCAGCTCCCTCCACAGTCTGGTTAAAGCACCAGTCATTAAATACCAGATGGATTCTGTTCTCAGCTCCCCCCACAGTCTGCTTAAAGCACCAGTCATTAAATTCCAGATGGATTCTGTTCTCAGCTCCCCCCACAACCTGATTAAAGTACAGATCAGTAAATACCAGATGGATTATGATCTCAGCTCCCCCCACAGTCTGGTTAAAGCACCAGTCATTAAATACCAGATGGATTCTATTCTCAGCTCCCCCCACAACCTGATTAAAGAACCAGTCAGTAAATACCAGATGGATTATGATCTCAGCTCCCTCCACAGTCTGGTTAAAGCACCAGTCATTAAATACCAGATGGATTCTGTTCTCAGCTCCCCCCACAGTCTGGTTAAAGCACCAGTCAATAAATACCAGTTGGATTATGTTCTGAGCTCCCCCCACAGTCTGGTTAAAGCACCAGTCATTAAATACCAGATGGATTCTGTTCTCAGCTCCCCCCACAACCTGATTAAAGGACCAGTCATTAAATACCAGATGGATTCTGTTCTCAACTCTCCCCACAGTCTGGTTAAAGCACTAGTCATTAAATACCAGATGGATTCTGTTCTCAGCTCCCCCCACAACCTGATTAAAGTACCAGTCATTAAATACCAGATGGATTCTGTTCTCAGCTCCCTCCACAGTCTGGTTAAAGCACCAGTCAGTAAATACCAGTTGGATTCTGTTCTCAGCTCCCCCCACAGTCTGGTTAAAGCACTAGTCATTAAATACCAGATGGATTCTGTTCTTAGCTCCCCCCACAACCTGATTAATGTACTGATCAGTAAATACCAGATGGATTCTGTTCTCAGCTCCCCCCACAGTCTGGTTAAAGCACCAGTCATTAAATACCAGATGGATTCTGTTCTCAGCTCCCCCACAACCTGATTAAAGGACCAGTCATTAAATACCAGATGGACTCTGTTCTCAGCTACCTGCACAGTCTGGTTAAAGCACCAGTCATTAAATACCAGATGGATTCTGTTCTCAGCTCCCCCACAGTCTGGTTAAAGCACCAGTCATTAAATACCAGATGGATTCTGTTCTCAGCTCCCCACAACCTGATTAAAGGACCAGTCATTAAATACCAGATGGATTCTGTTCTCAACTCTCCCCACAGTCTGGTTAAAGCACTAGTCATTAAATACCAGATGGATTCTGTTCTCAGCTCCCCCCACAACCTGATTAAAGTACCAGTCATTAAATACCAGATGGATTCTGTTCTCAGCTCCCTCCACAGTCTGGTTAAAGCACCAGTCAGTAAATACCAGTTGGATTCTGTTCTCAGCTCCCCCCACAGTCTGGTTAAAGCACTAGTCATTAAATACCAGATGGATTCTGTTCTTAGCTCCCCCCACAACCTGATTAATGTACTGATCAGTAAATACCAGATGGATTCTGTTCTCAGCTCCCCCACAGTCTGGTTAAAGCACCAGTCATTAAATACCAGATGGATTCTGTTCTCAGCTCCCCCACAACCTGATTAAAGTACCAGTCATTAAATACCAGATGGACTCTGTTCTCAGCTACCTGCACAGTCTGGTTAAAGTACCAGTCATTAAATACCAGATGGATTCTGTTCTCAGCTCCCCCCACAGTCTGGTTAAAGCACCAGTCATTAAATACCAGATGGATTCTGTTCTCAGCTCCCCCACAACCTGATTAAAGTACCAGTCATTAAATACCAGATGGATTCTGTTCTCAACTCTCCCCACGGTCTGGTTAAAGCACTAGTCATTAAATACCAGATGGATTCTGTTCTCAGCTCCCCCCACAACCTGATTAAAGTACCAGTCATTAAATACCAGATGGATTCTGTTCTCAGCTCCCTCCACATTCTGGTTAAAGCACCAGGCAGTAAATACCAGTTGGATTCTGTTCTCAGCTCCCCCCACAGTCTGGTTAAAGCACCAGTCATTAAATACCAGATGGATTCTGTTCTTAGCTCCCCCCACAACCTGATTAATGTACTGATCAGTAAATACCAGATGGATTCTGTTCTCAGCTCCCCCCACAGTCTGGTTAAAACACCAGTCATTAAATACCAGATGGATTCTGTTCTCAGCTCCCCCCACAACCTGATTAAAGTACCAGTCATTAAATACCAGATGGATTCTGTTCTCAGCTACCTGCACAGTCTGGTTAAAGCACCAGTCATTAAATACCAGATGGATTCTGTTCTCAGCTCCCCCCACAACCTGATTAAAGTACCAGTCATTAAATACCAGATGGATTCTGTTCTCAGCTAACCCCACAGTCTGGTTAAAGCACCAGTCATTAAATGCCAGATGGATTCTGTTCTCAGCTCCCCCCACAGTCTGGTTAAAGCACCAGTCATTAAATGCCAGATGGATTCTGTTCTCAGCTCCCCCCACAGTCTGGTTAAAGCACCAGTCATTAAATAGCAGATGGATTCTGTTCTCAGCTCCCCCCACAACCTGATTAAAGTACCAGTCATTAAATACCAGATGGACTCTGTTCTCAGCTACCTGCACAGTCTGGTTAAAGCACCAGTCATTAAATACCAGATGGATTCTGTTCTCAGCTCCCCCCACAGTCTGGTTAAAGCACCAGTCATTAAATACCAGATGGATTCTGTTCTCAGCTCCCCCACAACCTGATTAAAGGACCAGTCATTAAATACCAGATGGATTCTGTTCTCAACTCTCCCCACAGTCTGGTTAAAGCACTAGTCATTAAATACCAGATGGATTCTGTTCTCAGCTCCCCCCACAACCTGATTAAAGTACCAGTCATTAAATACCAGATGGATTCTGTTCTCAGCTCCCTCCACAGTCTGGTTAAAGCACCAGTCAGTAAATACCAGTTGGATTCTGTTCTCAGCTCCCCCCACAGTCTGGTTAAAGCACTAGTCATTAAATACCAGATGGATTCTGTTCTTAGCTCCCCCCACAACCTGATTAATGTACTGATCAGTAAATACCAGATGGATTCTGTTCTCAGCTCCCCCCACAGTCTGGTTAAAGCACCAGTCATTAAATACCAGATGGATTCTGTTCTCAGCTCCCCCCACAACCTGATTAAAGTACCAGTCATTAAATACCAGATGGACTCTGTTCTCAGCTACCTGCACAGTCTGGTTAAAGCACCAGTCATTAAATACCAGATGGATTCTGTTCTCAGCTCCCCCCACAGTCTGGTTAAAGCACCAGTCATTAAATACCAGATGGATTCTGTTCTCAGCTCCCCCACAACCTGATTAAAGTACCAGTCATTAAATACCAGATGGATTCTGTTCTCAACTCTCCCCACGGTCTGGTTAAAGCACTAGTCATTAAATACCAGATGGATTCTGTTCTCAGCTCCCCCCACAACCTGATTAAAGTACCAGTCATTAAATACCAGATGGATTCTGTTCTCAGCTCCCTCCACATTCTGGTTAAAGCACCAGGCAGTAAATACCAGTTGGATTCTGTTCTCAGCTCCCCCCACAGTCTGGTTAAAGCACCAGTCATTAAATACCAGATGGATTCTGTTCTTAGCTCCCCCCACAACCTGATTAATGTACTGATCAGTAAATACCAGATGGATTCTGTTCTCAGCTCCCCCACAGTCTGGTTAAAACACCAGTCATTAAATACCAGATGGATTCTGTTCTCAGCTCCCCCCACAACCTGATTAAAGTACCAGTCATTAAATACCAGATGGATTCTGTTCTCAGCTACCTGCACAGTCTGGTTAAAGCACCAGTCATTAAATACCAGATGGATTCTGTTCTCAGCTCCCCCCACAACCTGATTAAAGTACCAGTCATTAAATACCAGATGGATTCTGTTCTCAGCTAACCCCACAGTCTGGTTAAAGCACCAGTCATTAAATGCCAGATGGATTCTGTTCTCAGCTCCCCCCACAGTCTGGTTAAAGCACCAGTCATTAAATGCCAGATGGATTCTGTTCTCAGCTCCCCCCACAGTCTGGTTAAAGCACCAGTCATTAAATACCAGATGGATTCTGTTCTCAGCTCCCTCCACCGTCTGGTTAAAGCACCAGTCATTAAATACCAGATGGATTCTGTTCTCAGCTAACCCCACAGTCTGGTTAAAGCACCCGTATTAAATACCAGATGGATTCTGTTCTCAGCTCCCCCTTTCAACATTATTAAAGTACCAGTCATTAAATACCAGATGGATTCTTCACTCAGTTCCCCCCACAACCTGATTAAAGTACCGTTCAGTAAATACCAGATGGATTCTGTTCTCAGCTCTCCCTACAGTCTGGTTAAAGCACCAGTCATTAAATACCAGATGGATTCTGTTCTCAGCTCCCCCCACAACCTGATTAATGTACCAGTCATTAAATACCGAATGGATTCTGTTCTCAGCTCCCTCCACAGTCTGGTTAAAGCACCAGTAATTAAATACCAGATGGATTCTGTTCTCAGCTAACCCCACAGTCTGCTTAAAGCACAAGTCATTAAATACCAGATTAATTCTGTTCTCAGCTCCCCCTTTCAACCTGATTAAAGTACCAGTCATTAAATACCAGATGGATTCTGTACTCAGCTCCCCCCACAATTTGATTAAAGTACCAGTCATTAAATACCAGATGGA
This sequence comes from Coregonus clupeaformis, assembly GCF_020615455.1. NCBI lineage: Eukaryota > Metazoa > Chordata > Actinopteri > Salmoniformes > Salmonidae > Coregonus > Coregonus clupeaformis. Next base: position 32,466,924 of record NC_059226.1, on the reverse strand, counting down.
TTCTGTTCTCAGCTCCCCCCACAACCTGATTAAAGTACCAGTCATTAAATACCAGATGGATTCTGTTCTCTGCTCCCCCCAAAGTCTGGTTAAAGCACCAGTCATTAAATACAAGATGGATTCTGTTCTCAGCTCCCCCCAGAACCTGATTAAAGTACCAGTCATTAAATACCAGATGGATTCTGTTCTCAGCTCCCCCCACAACCTGATTAAAGTACCAGTCATTAAATACCAGATGGATTATTTTCTCAGCTCCCCCCACAACCTGATTAAAGTAAAAGTCAATAAATACCAGATGGATTCTGTTCTCAGCTCCCCCACAGTCTGGTTAAAGCACCAGTCTTTAAATAGCAGATGGATTCTGTTCTCTGCTCCCCCCACAACCTGATTAAAGTACCAGTCATTAAATACCAGATGGATTCTGTTCTCAGCTCCCCCCACAACCTGATTAAAGTACCAGTCATTAAATACCAGATAGATTCTGTTATCAGCTCCATCCACAGTCTGGTAAAAGCACCAGTAATTATATACCAGATGGATTCTGTTCTCAGTTCCGCCCACAGTCTGGTGAAAGCACCAGTCATTAAATACAAGATGGATTCTGTTCTCAGCTCCCCCCACAACCTGATTAAAGTACCTATCAGTAAATACCAGATAGATTCTGTTCTCAGCTCCCCCACAGTCTGTTTAAAGCACCAGTCATTAAATACCAGCTGGATTCTGTTCTGAGCTCCCCCCACAGTCTGGTTAAAGCACCAGTCATTAAATACCAGATGGATTCTGTTCTCAGCTCCCCCCACAACCTGATTAAAGTACCAGTCATTAAATACCAGATGGATTCTGTTTTCAACTCTCCCCACAGTCTGGTTAAAGCACTGGTCATTAAATACCAGATGGATTCTGTTCTCAGCTCCCCCCACAACCTGATTAAAGTACCAGTCATTAAATACCAGATGGATTCTGTTCTCAGCTCCCTCCACAGTCTGGTTAAAGCACCAGTCAGTAAATACCAGTTGGATTGTGTTCTCAGCTCCCCCCACAGTCTGGTTAAAGCACTAGTCATTAAATACCAGATGGATTCTGTTCTTAGCTCCCCCCACAACCTGATTAATGTACTGATCAGTAAATACCAGATGGATTCTGTTCTCAATTCCCCCCACAGTCTGGTTAAAGCACCAGTCATTAAATGCCAGATGGATTCTGTTCTCAGCTCCCCCCACAGTCTGGTGAAAGCACCAGTCATTAAATACAAGATGGATTCTGTTCTCAGATCCCCCCACAACCTGATTAAAGTACCGATCAGTAAATACCAGATAGATTCTGTTCTCAGCTCCCCCCACAGTCTGGTTAAAGCACCAGTCATTAAATACCAGTTGGATTCTGTTCTGAGCTCCCCCCACAGTCTGGTTAAAGCACCAGTCATTAAATACCAGATGGATTCTGTTCTCAGCTCCCCCCACAACCTGATTAAAGTACCAGTCATTAAATGCCAGATGGATTCTGTTCTCAACTCTCCCACAGTCTGGTTAAAGCACCAGTCATTAAATACCAGATGGATTCTGTTCTCAGCTCCCCCCACAACCTGATTAAAGTACCAGTCATTAAATACCAGATGGATTCTGTTCTCAGCTAACCCCACAGTCTGGTTAAAGCACCAGTCATTAAATGCCAGATGGATTCTGTTCTCAGCTCCCCCCACAGTCTGGTTAAAGCACCAGTCATTAAATACCAGAGTGATTCTGTTCTCAGCTCCCCCCACAACCTGATTAAATTACCAGTCATTAAATACCAGATGGATTCTGTTCTCAGCTCCCTCCACAGTCTGGTTAAAGCACCAGTCATTAAATACCAGATGGATTCTGTGCTCAGCTAACCCCACAGTCTGGTTAAAGCACCCGTCATTAAATACCAGATGGATTCTGTTCTCAGCTCCCCCTTTCAACCTTATTAAAGAACCAGTCATTAAATACCAGATGGATTCTGTACTCAGTTCCCCCCACAACCTGATTAAAGTACCGTTCAGTAAATACCAGATGGATTCTGTTCTCAGCTCTCCCCACAGTCTGGTTAAAGCACCCGTCATTAAATACAAGATGGATTCTGTTCTCAGCTCCCCCTTTCAACCTTATTAAAGAACCAGTCATTAAATACCAGATGGATTCTGTACTCAGTTCCCCCCACAACCTGATTAAATGTTATGTGGGCAGCTTGTCTCTCCCTTTTCTGTTTCCCTTCCTCCTTGTTTTGTCCCCTCTTTGTCTGTTGTATCTGTATGTGTGTTTGTCCCCTTTATGTGGGTGTGTTTGGAGTGGATCAGGGGGCGTGCTCAGGATATGCCTCTCCTGTGCAGCTGCGGGTTGTTTCCAGTGATTCCTGCCTACGCAGCTGCATCCTATTCTCTCATCAACCTGCACTACTAATTCCTGGGCACGGCTCTCCACCGGCGCCAGATCGTTGTTCTTACTAGAGCGGTAACTTGGCTCACCAGTAAAGTTATTATCTTAGTCTTCAGCCTGGCTTTTTACTCTCCTTAACCTGTCGTTTGTTTTGTCTTCAGTTCAGACATACCTCCCTGCCTGCCTGCCTTCGTGCCTACCTGCCTGCCTGCCTGCCTGCCTCAGCCTCTCCTTCCTCCGGAGCCGACTAGCCCACTCTGTTCCTTTTCTTCAGTAGTTTTTTGGACTAAGACAAATTGAACTTTTATTAAAATAATTTTTGTTTCCTCCACTCCCTTAGTTGTGTTTGTTTCTCTGAGTGCTGGGTTGAACCATAGCGTAACAGAACGATCTGGCCATGGACCCAACAGAGAAACAGCACGGGGCAAACGAAGACAGCTTCCAACAAGCTATCCAGGCTCAAGGAACGTTGCTAGGACAGCATGACCAATTGATTCGGACTCTTGTGGAAGATAATCATCAACTGCTGAACCAGGTGACTCAGTTAACTACACAAGTCTCTAAATTGTCTGTTATCAGTTCTCCATCTCTCTCTGACCCCCAGTTTGATGCACCTCAAGTTGTTTCCTCTGACATTATGCAGGCTTCGTTCCGTCGGGAACCCCCTGTCACGTCGCCTGAACCGTTCAATGGAGAATTGGACAAGTGCCGGGGATTTTTGCTTCAGTGTGACTTGATTTTTCGGCAGAGACCACTGTCGTTTTCTACTGATTCCTCTAAGGTACATTATGCTCTGGGGCTGTTAAGAGGGAGAGCTCTGGTTTGGGCTGAGGCTGTGTGCTCAGATCAAACTTTGACTGGATTGACTTTTGCTGATTTTTCTGCTAAATTGAAGACTGTTTTTGACCATCCTGACCATGTGGGTAATTCCTCCAAGATACTTTTTAATTTGAGGCAGGGTTCTAACAGTGTGGCAGAGTACTCTATTGAGTTCTGGACGTTGGCAGCGGACTCCAAGTGGAACAATGTGGCACTTCAAGGAGCATTTCTAAACGGTTTGAATGAAGCCATTAAGGATGAACTGGCTGCTCGTGATGAGCCACATGATTTACATTCTCTCGTTTCCCTGTCCATTAAGCTAGACAACCGGTTGCGGGAGAGGCGTCGGGAGAGAGGCGGTCGGCCACATCTAGGAGGACGAGTTCCCCAGCCTTCAACCACTCGAGTCTCGCCTCCCGGAGCCGGCAGCTTCTTGTTCCTGATCCCATCCCGAGCACAGAGGAGGAACCAATGCAAGTGGGTCGAGCTCAACTACCTCCAGCAGAGCGGCAACGGCGCCTCCAGGCAGGTGAGTGCCTGTACTGTGGAGACGCCACACACATTCTGGCTACATGCCCTAAGCGACCCAAAAGACAAGGCTCGCTCGTAACGGTGGGTCTACTTGCGAGCCCAGAGTCAGATCCGGAACCCGTCATTCCCCGATTACAAGTACCTGTAACCTTACGTTTCCAGAGTCATTCCCTGCCACTCTCAGCTCTCATAGACTCAGGTGCAGAAGACAACTTTATTAGCCACCAGTTCGTTACCCAAGCTCGTATCCCCATGGAGCCACTACCTACCCCCATTCGGGTCACAGCCCTTGATGGGCGCCTCCTCGCGGAGATAACTCATCAAACCTCCCCCGTTTCCCTAGTGATTTCTGGCAATCATTGTGAAAGCATTCAGTTAAGAGTTATGTCTGGCTCAGCTACCTCCCTAATCCTTGGCTTCCCCTGGTTGGCTCTTCACAACTCACAAATTGATTGGACACGTCACACCATTCTCAGTTGGAGCACTAACTGCCATTCAGAGTGCCTTAGATCAGCGGTTCCCCCCACTAAGTGTAACCCAACTCATCCCTCAGCTCCTCTCGATCTGTCATCTGTCCCCAAAGAATACCATGACTTAGCGGAGGTTTTCAGTAAGGACAAGGCTCTGTCTCTACCACCACATAGGCCTTATGATTGCCCTATTGAACTGCTTCCTGGTGCTCCCTTGCCCTCTAGTCGCTTATACAATCTGTCCCGACCGGAAAGAGAGGCAATGGAGCAGTATATTGGGGATTCTCTGGCCTCGGGCATAATCCGTCCTCGTCGTCTCCTTTGGGTGCAGGGTTCTTTTTCGTGGAAAAGAAAGACAAGTCGTTACGCCCCTGTATCGATTTCAGGGGTTTAAACAACATAACTGTTAAAAACAAGTATCCCCTTCCACTCATCAACTCAGCTTTTGAACCTCTGCATGGCGCCACAGTTTTTTCCAAGCTCGACCTCAGGAACGCTTATCACCTTGTCCGAATCCGAAAGGGAGATGAGTGGAAAACCGCTTTCAACACTCCACTGGGACATTTTGAGTATTTGGTCATGCCCTTTGGGCTCTCAAACGCCCCTGCTGTTTTCCAAGCCATGGTGAACGATGTTCTTAGGGATTTTTGAACCGTTTTGTCTTTGTATACCTGGATGATATTCTTGTTTTTTCCAAGTCACCCGAGGAGCATGAGTCACACGTCCGTCAAGTCCTTCAACGGCTCTTGGAGAACAAGCTGTACGTCAAAGCAGAAAAGTGTGAGTTCCACAAACCGTCTACATCGTTCCTTGGTTTCATAATTGAGAGCGGGCAGGTGAAGGCGGACCCCGAGAAGATCCGGGCAGTGACGGAATGGCCCACACCCACCACCCGTAAGCAACTTCAACGATTTTTGGGCTTTGCTAACTTCTACCGTAGATTCATTAAGGGTTTTAGTAAAGTGGTGGCACCCCTTACTAGACTCACATCCCCTAAAGTCCCTTTTCTGTGGTCCCCTGAGGCGGAGCAGGCGGTAGGGGTTTTGAAGGAACTGTTTTCCACCTCCCCCGTGTTGATACACCCCAATACCTCTCTGCAGTTTGTTGTGGAGGTGGACGCGTCTGACTCAGGTGTGGGAGCAGTCCTCTCCCAGCGCTCCCCCACTGACCAAAAGCTTCACCCCTGTGCTTTTTTCTCCAAGAAATTGTCACCCACAGAACGGAATTACGACGTTGGAAACCGGGAACTGCTGGCGGTCAAGCTAGCACTGGAAGAATGGCGGCACTGGCTGGATGGAGCTGAACTGCCGTTTGTGGTCTGGACAGACCACAAAAACTTGGCTTACATCCAAGCCACTAAGAGACTCAACTCACGCCAAGCCAGATGGGCCCTGTTTTTTAGTAGGTTTAACATTATTCTTACATACAGACCAGGGTCAAGAAATGTTAAACCAGATGCTTTGTCCCGCCAGTTTGCTGACCCTTCGGAGACCAGCGAGCCTGAGGCAGTCCTGCCTTCCTCATGCGTCGTGGCGGCAGTACAGTGGGAGATCGAGTCTCTTGTGAAGACTGCACTTGCCACGGACCCGGGACCGGGTGATGGACCTCCCAACCTACTCTTTGTTCCCGAGACGGTCCGGTCTCAGGTGTTGCAGTGGATTCACACCTCCCGTTTTGCTGGTCACCCTGGGATGAGACGCACGTTGACGCTGCTTAGGAGACATTTTTGGTGGCCTTCAATGGAAACTGACGTTCGGGCTTTTGTGGCAGCCTGTTCAACCTGTGCTCGGGGCAAAGCCTCCCATCAGTCCCCTTCGGGGCTGCTGCTACCCCTCCCAGTTCCCAGCCGTCCCTGGTCCCACATTGCCATGGATTTTGTCACCGGCCTACCCAAGTCTGAAGGTAATGATACTATACTTACCATTGTGGACAGATTCTCTAAATCTGTCCACTATATAGCATTACCAAAATTACCGTCTGCCAGTGAGACAGCGGACCTCCTAGTCCAATATGTATTCCGTCCCCATGGAATACCTGTGGACATCGTATCTGATAGAGGCCCACAGTTTACTTCCCGTGTTTGGAAGGTTTTCTGTTCTGCTTTGGGTGCTTCCGTTAGTCTGTCCTCAGGGTTTCATCCCCAGACCAACGGTCAAACAGAAAGAGCCAATCAAAACCTCGAAGCAACCCTTCGTTGTGTGGCTGCTCAACATCCATCATCCTGGGCCAAACATCTGCCTTGGATAGAGTACGCCCACAACTCCCTCACCACCTCTGCCACCGGTCTTTCACCCTTCGAGGTTACCATGGGTTATCAACCCCCTCTGTTTCCTGCTCAGGAGAAGGAATTGGCTGTTCCTTCGGTTCAGGAGAACCTCCGCCGCTGCCAGAGAGTGTGGAGCGACGCTCGGGAAGCATTGCTTCGGACCACCGACAGGAACAAGACGACAGCGGATAGGAGCAGGACTCCCGCACCTGTGTTTCATCCTGGTCAACAGGTTTGGCTGTCATCAAAGAACGTACCTCTTCGTACCAAATCACGCAAGCTGTCTCCTCGGTACCTGGGTCCGTTTGTGGTGGAGTCCATCATTAACCCTGCTGCGGTTCGTTTGAAGTTGCCTTCAGCCATGAAGATACACCCTACTTTCCACGTCTCCCAACTGAAACCTGTGTCCTCCAGCCTTTTGTGTCCGCCGGCTGATCCACCTCCACCTGTTCGCCTCATTGACGACCATCCGGCCTACACCGTCAGTAGGCTCCTGGACTCTCGGAGGCGGGGTAGGGGTCTCCAATACCTAGTCGATTGGGAAGGTTATGGACCAGAGGAGAGGTCTTGGGTCCCTAAGCGTTTTGTGTTGGATCCTCAGCTGATCACGGACTTCCATCACGACAACCCTGACAGGCCTGGTGGGTCGCCAGGTGGCGACCATTGAGGGGGGGGTACTGTTATGTGGGCAGCTTGTCTCTCCCTTTTCTGTTTCCCTTCCTCGTTTTGTCCCCTCTTTGTCTGTTGTATCTGTATGTGTGTTTGTCCCCTTTATGTGGGTGTGTCTGGAGTGGATCAGGGGGCGTGCTCAGGATATGCCTCTCCTGTGCAGCTGCGGGTTGTTTCCAGTGATTCCTGCCTACGCAGCTGCATCCTATTCTCTCATCAACCTGCACTACTAATTCCTGGGCATGGCTCTCCACCGGCGCCAGATCGTTGTTCTTACTAGAGCGGTAACTTGGCTCACCAGTAAAGTTATTATCTTAGTCTTCAGCCTGGCTTTTTACTCTCCTTAACCTGTCGTTTGTTTTGTCTTCAGTTCAGACATACCTCCCTGCCTGCCTGCCTTCGTGCCTGCCTGCCTGCCTGCCTCAGCCTCTCCTTCCTCCGGAGCCGACTAGCCCACTCTGTTCCTTTTCTTCAGTTGTTTTTTGGACTAAGACAAATTGAACTTTTATTAAAATAATTTTTGTTTCCTCCACTCCCTTAGTCGTGTTTGTTTCTCTGAGTGCTGGGTTGAACCATAGCGTAACATTAAAGTACCGTTCAGTAAATACCAGATTGATTCTGTTCTCAGCTCTCCCCACAAACTGGTTAAAGTACCAGTCATTAAATACCAGATGGATTCTGTTCTCAGCTCCCCCCACAACCTGATTAAAGCACCAGTCATTAAATACCAGATGGATTCTGTTCTCAGCTCCCCCCACAGTCTGGTTAAAGCACCAGTCATTAAATACCAGATGGATTCTGTTCTCAGCTAACCCCACAGTCTGGTTAAAGCACCAGTCATTAAATGACAGATGGATTCTGTTCTCAGCTCCCCCCACAGTCTGGTTAAAGCACCAGTCATTAAATACCAGATTGATTCTGTTCTCAGCTCCCCCCACAACCTGATTAAATTACCAGTCATTAAATACCAGATGGATTCTGTTCTCAGCTCCCTCCACAGTCTGGTTAAAGCACCAGTCATTAAATACCAGATGGATTCTGTGCTCAGCTAACCCCACAGTCTGGTTAAAGCACCCGTCATTAAATACCAGATGGATTCTGTTCTCAGCTTCCCCTTTCAACCTTATTAAAGTACCAGTCATTAAATACCAGATGGATTCTTTACTCAGTTCCCCCCACAACCTGATTAAAGTACTGTTCAGTAAATACCAGATGGATTCTGTTCTCAGCTCTCCCCACAGTCTGGTTAAAGCACCCGTATTAAATACCAGATGGATTCTGTTCTCAGCTCCCCATTTCAACCTTATTAAAGTACCAGTCATTAAATACCAGATGGATTCTTTACTCAGCTCCCCCTTTCAACCTTATTAAAGAACCAGTCATTAAATACCAGAGATGGATTCTGTACTCAGTTCCCCCCACAACCTGATTAAAGTACCGTTCAGTAAATACCAGATGGATTCTGTTCTCAGCTCTCCCCACAGTCTGGTTAAAGTACCAGTCATTAAATACCAGATGGATTCTGTTCTCAGCTACCTGCACAGTCTGGTTAAAGCACCAGTCATTAAATGCCAGATGGATTCTGTTCTCAGCTCCCCCCACAGTCTGGTTAAAGCACCAGTCATTAAATACCAGATTGATTCTGTTCTCAGCTCCCCCCACAACCTGATTAAATTACCAGTCATTAAATACCAGATGGATTCTGTTCTCAGCTCCCTCCACAGTCTGGTTAAAGCACCAGTCATTAAATACCAGATGGATTCTGTTCTCAGCTAACCCCACAGTCTGGTTAAAGCACCCGTATTAAATACCAGATGGATTCTGTTCTCAGCTCCCCCTTTCAACCTTATTAAAGTACCAGTCATTAAATACCAGATGGATTCTTTACTCAGTTCCCCCCACAACCTGATTAAAGTACCGTTCAGTAAATACCAGATGGATTCTGTTCTCAGCTCTCCCCACAGTCTGGTTAAAGCACCAGTCATTAAATACCAGATGGATTCTGTTCTCAGCTCCCCCCACAACCTGATTAATGTACCAGTCATTAAATACCAAATGGATTCTGTTCTCAGCTCCCTCCACAGTCTGGTTAAAGCACCAGTAATTAAATACCAGATGGATTCTGTTCTCTGCTCCCCCCAAAGTCTGGTTAAAGCACCAGTCATTAAATGCCAGATGGATTCTGTTCTCAGCTCCCCCCACAACCTGATTAAAGTACTAGTCATTAAATACCAGATAGATTCTGTTCTCAGCTCCCTCCACAGTCTGGTAAAAGCACCAGTCATTAAATACCAGATGGATTCTGTTCTTACTCCCCCCACAGTCTGGTTAAAGCACCAGTTATTAAATACAAGATGGATTCTGTTCTCAGCTCCCCCCAGAACCTGATTAAAGTACCAGTCATTAAATACCAGATGGATTCTGTTCTCAGCTCCCCCCACAACCTGATTAAAGTACCAGTCATTAAATACCAGATGGATTATTTTCTCAGCTCCCCCACAACCTGATTAAAGTAAAAGTCAATAAATACCAGATGGATTCTGTTCTCAGCTCCCCCACAGTCTGGTTAAAGCACCAGTCTTTAAATAGCAGATGGATTCTGTTCTCTGCTCCCCCCACAACCTGATTAAAGTACCAGTCATTAAATACCAGATGGATTCTGTTCTCAGCTCCCCCCACAACCTGATTAAAGTACCAGTCATTAAATACCAGATAGATTCTGTTCTCAGCTCCATCCACAGTCTGGTAAAAGCACCAGTAATTATATACCAGATGGATTCTGTTCTCAGCTCCGCCCACAGTCTGGTGAAAGCACCAGTCATTAAATAGCAGATGGATTCTGTTCTCTGCTCCCCCCACAACCTGATTAAAGTACCAGTCATTAAATACCAGATGGATTCTGTTCTCAGCTCCCCCCACAACCTGATTAAAGTACCAGTCATTAAATACCAGATAGATTCTGTTCTCAGCTCCATCCACAGTCTGGTAAAAGCACCAGTAATTATATACCAGATGGATTCTGTTCTCAGCTCCCCCCACAACCTGATTAAAGTACATATCAGTAAATACCAGATAGATTCTGTTCTCAGCTCCCCCCACAGTCTATTTAAAGCACCAGTCGTTAAATACCAGTTGGATTCTGTTCTGAGCTCCCCCCACAGTCTGGTTAAAGCACCAGTCATTAAATACCAGATGGATTCTGTTCTTAGCTCCCCCCACAACCTGATTAAAGTACCAGTCATTAAATACCAGATGGATTCTGTTCTCAACTCTCCCCACAGTCTGGTTAAAGCACTAGTCATTAAATACCAGATGGATTCTGTTCTCAGCTCCCCCCACAACCTGATTAAAGTACCAGTCATTAAATACTATATGGATTCTGTTCTCAGCTCCCTCCACAGTCTGGTTAAAGCACCAGTCAGTAAATACCAGTTGGATTGTGTTCTCAGCTCCCCCCACAGTCTGGTTAAAGCACTAGTCATTAAATACCAGATGGATTCTGTTCTTAGCTCCCCCCACAACCTGATTAATGTACTGATCAGTAAATACCAGATGGATTCTGTTCTCAATTCCCCCCACAGTCTGGTTAAAGCACCAGTCATTAAATACCAGATGGATTCTGTTCTCAGCTCCCCCCACAACCTGATTAAAGTACCAGTCTTTAAATGCCAGATGGATTCTGTTCTCAGCTCCCCCCACAGTCTGGTTAAAGCACCAGTCATTAAATACCAGATTGATTCTGTTCTCAGCTCCCCCCACAACCTGATTAAATTACCAGTCATTAAATACCAGATGGATTCTGTTCTCAGCTCCCTCCACAGTCTGGTTAAAGCACCAGTCATTAAATACCAGATGGATTCTGTTCTCAGCTCCCCCCACAACCTGATTAAATTACCAGTCATTAAATACCAGATGGATTCTGTTCTCAGCTCCCTCCACAGTCTGGTTAAAGCACCAGTCATTAAATACCAGATGGATTCTGTTCTCAGCTAACCCCACAGTCTGGTTAAAGCACCCGTATTAAATACCAGATGGATTCTGTTCTCAGCTCCCCCTTTCAACCTTATTAAAGTACCAGTCATTAAATACCAGATGGATTCTTTACTCAGTTCCCCCCACAACCTGATTAAAGTACCGGTCAGTAAATACCAGATGGATTCTGTTCTCAGCTCTCCCCACAGTCTGGTTAAAGCACCAGTCATTAAATACCAGATGGATTCTGTTCTCAGCTCCCCCCACAACCTGATTAATGTACCAGTCATTAAATACCAAATGGATTCTGTTCTCAGCTCCCTCCACAGTCTGGTTAAAGCACCAGTAATTAAATACCAGATGGATTCTGTTCTCAGCTAACCCCACAGTCTGCTTAAAGCACAAGTCATTAAATACCAGATTAATTATGTTCTCAGCTCCCCCTTTCAACCTGATTAAAGTACCAGTCATTAAATACCAGATGGATTCTGTACTCAGCTCCCCCCACAATTTGAATAAAGTACCAGTCATTAAATACCAGATGGATTCTGTTCTCAGCTCCCCCCACAACCTGATTAAAGTACCAGTCATTAAATACCAGATGGATTCTGTTCTCTGCTCCCCCCAAAGTCTGGTTAAAGCACCAGTCATTAAATGCCAGATGGATTCTGTTCTCAGCTCCCCCCACAACCTGATTAAAGTACTAGTCATTAAATACCAGATAGATTCTGTTCTCAGCTCCCTCCACAGTCTGGTAAAAGCACCAGTCATTAAATACCAGATGGATTCTGTTCTTACTCCCCCCACAGTCTGGTTAAAGCACCAGTCATTAAATACAAGATGGATTCTGTTCTCAGCTCCCCCCAGAACCTGATTAAAGTACCAGTCATTAAATACCAGATGGATTCTGTTCTCAGCTCCCCCCACAACCTGATTAAAGTACCAGTCATTAAATACCAGATGGATTATTTTCTCAGCTCCCCCCACAACCTGATTAAAGTAAAAGTCAATAAATACCAGATGGATTCTGTTCTCAGCTCCCCCACAGTCTGGTTAAAGCACCAGTCTTTAAATAGCAGATGGATTATGTTCTCTGCTCCCCCCACAACCTGATTAAAGTACCAGTCATTAAATACCAGATGGATTCTGTTCTCAGCTCCCCCCACAACCTGATTAAAGTACCAGTCATTAAATACCAGATAGATTCTGTTCTCAGCTCCATCCACAGTCTGGTAAAAGCACCAGTAATTATATACCAGAAGGATTCTGTTCTCAGCTCCGCCCACAGTCTGGTGAAAGCACCAGTCATTAAATAGCAGATGGATTCTGTTCTCTGCTCCCCCCACAACCTGATTAAAGTACCAGTCATTAAATACCAGATGGATTCTGTTCTCAGCTCCACCCACAACCTGATTAAAGTACCAGTCATTAAATACCAGATAGATTCTGTTCTCAGCTCCATCCACAGTCTGGTAAAAGCACCAGTAATTATATACCAGATGGATTCTGTTCTCAGCTCCCCCCACAACCTGATTAAAGTACATATCAGTAAATACCAGATAGATTCTGTTCTCAGCTCCCCCCACAGTCTATTTAAAGCACCAGTCATTAAATACCAGTTGGATTCTGTTCTGAGCTCCCCCCACAGTCTGGTTAAAGCACCAGTCATTAAATACCAGATGGATTCTGTTCTCAGCTCCCCCCACAACCTGATTAAAGTACCAGTCATTAAATACCAGATGGATTCTGTTCTCAACTCTCCCCACAGTCTGGTTAAAGCACTAGTCATTAAATACCAGATGGATTCTGTTCTCAGCTCCCCCCACAACCTGATTAAAGTACCAGTCATTAAATACTATATGGATTCTGTTCTCAGCTCCCTCCACAGTCTGGTTAAAGCACCAGTCATTAAATACCAGATGGATTCTGTTCTCAGCTCCCCCCACAACCTGATTAAAGTACCAGTCTTTAAATACCAGATGGATTCTGTTCTCAGCTCCCCAAATAGTCTGGTTATAGCACCAGTCATTAAATACCAGATGTATTCTGTTCTCAGCTCCCCCCATAACCCGATTAATGTACCAGTCTTTACATACCAGATGGATTCTGTTCTCAGCACCCCCAATAGTCTGGTTAAAGCACCAGTCATTAAATACCAGATGGATTTTTTTGTATGCTCCCCCCACAACCTGATTAAAGTACCAGTCTTTAAATACCAGATGGATTCTGTTCTCAGCTCCCCAAATAGTCTTGTTATAGCACCAGTCATTAAATACCAGATGGATTCTGTTCTCAGCTCCCCAAATAGTCTGGTTATAGCACCAGTCATTAAATACCAGATAGATTCTGTTCTCAGCTCCCCCCACAGTCTGGTTTAAGTACCATTTATTAAATACCAGATGGATTCTATTCTCTGCTCCCCCCACAACCTGATTAAAGTACAAGTCTTTAAATACCAGATGGATTCTGTTCTCAGCTCCCCCCCCACAGGCTGGTTAAAGCACCAGTCATTAAATACCAAATGGATTCTGTTCTCAGCTCCCCCCACAACCTGATTAAAGCACCAGTCATTAAACACCAGATGTTTTCTGTTTGCATTCCCCCCACAACCTGATTAATGTACCAGTCTTTAAATACCAGATGGATTCGGTTCTCAGCTCCACCCACAGTCTGGTTAAAGTACCAGTCATTAAATACCAGATGGATTCTGTTCTCAGCTCCCCCCACAGTCTGGTTAAAGCACCAGTCATTAAATACCAGATGGATTCTGTTCTCAGCTCCCCCCACAGTCTGGTTAAAGCACCAGTCATTAAATACCAGATGGATTCTGTTCTCAGCTCCCCCCACAGTCTGGTTAAAGCACCAGTCATTAAATACCAAATGGATTCTGTTCTCAGCTCCCCCCACAACCTGATTAAAGCACCAGTCATTAAATACCAGATGTTTTCTGTTTGCAACTCCCCCCACAACCTGATTAATGTACCAGTCTTTAAATACCAGATGAATTCTGTTCTCAGCTCCCCCAATAGTGTGGTTAAAGCACCAGTCATTAAATACCAGATTGATTCTGTTCGCAGCTCCCCCCACAACCTGATTAATGTACCAGTCATTAAATACCAATTGGATTCTGTTCTCAGCTCCCTCCCACAGACTGGTCAAAGCACCTGTCACGGAGACCGCCGAGGCTGCTCCTCCTCCTTGCTCGGGGCAGGCTTCGGCGTTCGTCGTCCCGGAGTACTAGCTACTACCGCTTGATGTTTTCGATGTTTGTTTGGTTATGTCTAGTTGGTGCACCTGTCTCGTATTCTGTCTTGATTATGTCTCCTATAAGTTCCCCTGTGTTAGGTTTGCATTTTGTGTGTTATTGTCGCCTGTCGTGTATGTATAGGTTCTGTGACCTTGGCTTTTGTGGGTTTTACGCACTCGCGTATTTTGTTTAGCCTCTTGTGTTTTTGGAGGCTGTTTATTTGTGTGTACCTTGAGAGATATTAGTAAAGTCGTCTTGACTATTCCTCTGTGTCCTGCGCTTGACTCCACCACCGCATCCACATCAGACCTTGACAGAATAACACACCACCTATGGAGTCAGCAGGAGCAGCAGCGGCGGTGACCGAGTCACTGGAGGAGCGGGTCAGCAGCCAGGACGCCATGATCCACCGACTCGGCGCCGCAATGCAAGAAGTCATGAACACCCTGCGCCGATTGGAGAGAGGAGGCTTGCCCACACCTCCTCCTACCGTACCACCACCATCGGCCAGCCCCATCATACCAGCTCCGGAGTCCAGTGGGATTCGGCCCTCGCTCCCGAGGGCATATGATGGCACCGCAGCCGGGTGTCAGGGGTTCCTCCTTCAGGTGGAGCTCTACCTGGCAACCATACACCCGGCGCCCTCGGGATACGAGAGCGTTTCTGCCCTCATCTCCTGTCTCTCCGGCAAGGCTTTGGAGTGGGCCAATGCCGAATGGAGGGGAATAGACGCCGCCACCATCAGCTACACGGAGTTCGATCATCCTTCAGAGGGTAAAGCGGCGGGGGAGCGTCTGTTCTACCTCCGACAGGGGAAGAGGAGCGCACAGGAGTTCGCCCTGGACTTCCGGACTCTAGCGGCAGATGCGGGGTGGAATGAGAGGGCCCTCATCGACCACTATCGGTGCAGCCTGCGAGAGGACGTTCGACGAGAGTTGGCCTGCAGGGACACCAATTTAACCTTCAACCAGTTGGTGGACATGTCAATCCGTCTGGATACCCTGCTGGCTACCCGCGGACGTCCGGAGTTGGGGCCGTCCATTCCATCCCCCAGCACCTCCGAGCCGAGCCCTATGGAGCTCGGGGGGTGCTGGCACTAGAGAGAGGAGGAGAGAGATCTGGAGGGAGACCGTCCCCTGCACCAACTGTGGCCGTAGAGGACACACTGCGGTTCGGTGCTGGGGAGGGTCTCCAGGGGATCGAGGCAACAGGTCACGCACTGGGGAGTCATTCCAGGTGAGTAGGCGCCCAACTCACCCAGAGCTCTCTGTTGGTCACATGTGTATACCTGTAGTATTCCCCCAGGTTGCATCTCATTCCCAGCATAAGGCGCTAGTCGATTCAGGCGCAGCTGGGAATTTTATTGATCGTAATTTTTGTGTTAAGTTAGGGATTCCCCTCCGACCCGTAGATGTGCCTTTCCCGATTCATGCCTTAGATAGCCGTCCGTTGGGATCTGGGTTGATTAGGGAGGTCACAGCGCCACTAAGGATGAAGGCTCAGGAGGGTCATGAGGAGATCATTCAGTTATATCTGATCGACTCTCCTGCGTATCCTGTGGTGCTGGGGCTTCCTTGGTTAATCGCCCATGACCCCACCATTTCGTGGCAACAGAGGGCTCTCAAGGAATGGTCTGCCCAGTGTGTTGGGTGATGTCTAGGTGTTTCCGTAGGGGCGACCACGGTGGAGAGTCCGAACCAATTGCCCGCACTGCACATTCCTCCTGAGTATGATGATTTGGCACTAGTGTTTAGCAAGACTAGGGCGACGCGATTGCCACCTCATAGACAGGGGGATTGTGCGATAGACCTCCAGGCAGGTGCTGCACTTTCGCGTAGTCATGTGTATCCTCTGTCTCAAGAGGAGAAGGTGGCTATGGAGACATACATAGCCGAGTCTCTGAGACAGGGATACATACGGCCCTCCACTTCCCCTGCGTCCTCGAGTTTCTTTTTTGTGAAGAAGAAGGAAGGAGGGTTGCGCCCGTGTATTGATTACCGTAGTCTCAATCAGATCACTGTGAAATACAGTTATCCACTCCCTCTGATTGCGAGTATGACGGAATCATCTCAGGAGCGCCTACAACTTGGTGCGCATTAGGGAGGGAGATGAATGGAAGACAGCATTTAGTACCACCTCGGGTCACTACGAGTATCTCATCATGCCATACGGGTTAATGAATGCTCCTTCAGTCTTCCAATCCTTTGTGGACGAGATCTTCCGGGATTTGCATGGGCAGGGTGTAGTAGTGTATATTGACGACATACTAGTTTACTCTTCTACACGAGCCGAGCATGTAGCCCTGGTGCGTCGAGTGTTGGGTAGGCTGTTGGAGCATGACTTGTATGTCAAGGCAGAGAAATGTCTGTTTTTCCAGGAGTCCATCTCCTTCCTGGGCCATCGATTGTCAGCGTCAGGGGTGGAGATGGAGATTGACCGCGTTTCAGCCGTGCGTAATTGGCCGACTCCAACCACGGTTAAGGAAGTGGAGCAGTTTTTGGGTTTTGCCAATTACTACCGGAGGTTTATCCAGGGTTTTGGACAGGTGGCAGCTCCCATCACCTCCCTGCTGAAGGGGGGCCCGGTGCGTTTGCAGTGGTCCGCTGAGGCGGACAGGGCGTTTGGTAAACTGAAGTACCTGTTCACCTCTGCGCCGGTGCTGGCGCATCCGGATCCCGCTTTAGCGTTCCAGGTGGAGGTGGACGCGTCAGAGGCCGGTATTGGGGCTGTACTGTCTCAACGCTCAGGCACCCCCCCTAAACTCCGGCCCTGCACTTTTTACTCTAAGAAGCTCAGCCCGGCGGAACGTAATTATGACGTGGGGGACAGGGAGCTGCTCGCCGTGGTTCAAGCCCTAAAGGTGTGGAGGCATTGGCTTGAGGGGGCTCAACACCCTTTTCTCATTCTGACTGACCATCGTAACCTGGAGTACATCCGGGCAGCTAGGAGACTGAACCCTCGTCAGGCTAGGTGGACCATGTTTCTGGCCCGGTTTGCGTTTAAGCTCACTTACATCCCAGGGTCCCAGAACGGTAAGGCAGACGCCCTGTCCCGGCGATATGATGCAGAGGAGAGGTCCATTGAGCCCACGCCCATACTGCCGGAGTCTTGTCTGGTGGCACCGGTGTTGTGGGAGGTCGATGCGGAGATCGAGCGGGCGTTGCGCACCGACCCTACTCCTCCAGATTGTCCGGTGGTGCGGACGTACGTTCCGCTCGAGATTCGTGATCGTCTCATATATTGGGCCCATACGTCACCCTCCTCTGGACACCCTGGTATCGGCCGGACAGTGCACTGCCTTAGTGACAAGTACTGGTGGCCAACATTGGCTAAGGACATGAGGGTTTATGTCTCCTCCTGCTCGGTGTGCGCTCAGTGTAAGGCGCCTAGACACCTGCCCAGGGGGAAGTTACAACCCCTACCCGTTCCACAACGGCCGTGGTCTCACCTCTCGGTAGACTTTGTCACGGACCTTCCCCCCTCCCAGGGGAATACCACTATTCTGGTCGTTGTGGATTGGTTCTCTAAGGCCTGTCGTCTCATCCCAATGCCAGGTCTCCCTACTGCCCTAAAGACTGCTGAGGCTTTGTTTACCCACGTCTTCCGGCACTACGGGGTCCCCGAGGATATAGTGTCTGATTGGGGTCCCCAATTCACCTCTAGAGTCTGGAGGGCGTTCATGGAACGCTTGGGGGTCTCGGTTAGCCTTACCTCGGGTTTCCACCCTGAGAGTAATGGGCAGGTGGAGAGAGTGAACCAGGATGTGGGTAGGTTTCTGAGATCATATTGCCAGGACCGGCAGGGGGAGTGGTCGGGATATATTCCCTGGGCAGAGATAGCCCAGAACTCCCTCCGTCATTCATCTACTAACCTGACACCTTTCCAGTGTGTGTTAGGTTACCAGCCGGTTCTGGCACCTTGGCATCAGAGCCAGATCGAGGCCCCTGCGGTGGATGAGTGGTTCCGGCGCTCGGAGGAGACGTGGAATGTTGCGCACGTTCATTTGCAGCGTGCCATCAGGTGGCAAAAGGCCAGCGCCGATCGCCACCGCAGTGAGGCTCCGGTGTATGCACCAGGAGACCGGGTCTGGCTCTCGACTCGAAACCTGCCGCTTCGCCTGCCCTGCCGGAAGCTGGGTCGGCGGTTTGTGGGGCCATTTAAAGTCCTGAGGAGATTGAACGAGGTTTGTTACAGGTTACAACTGCCTAATGATTATCGCATTAACCCCTCGTTCCATGTGTCTCTCCTCAGGCCGGTGGTAGCTGGTCCACTCCAGGACAGTGAGATACGGGAGACTCCTCCGCCCCCACTGGACATTGAGGGGGCTCCGGCGTACTCAGTCCGGTCCATCGTGGATTCAAGACATCGGATGGGGGGTCTGCAGTATCTCGTGGAGTGGGAGGGGTACGGACCGGAGGAACGGTGCTGGGTGCCTAGGAGGGACATTTTAGATCCCTCCCTCCTGACGGAGTTCCACCGGAGTCATCCTACGCGTCCTGCTCCGCGTCCTCCTGGCCGTCCCCGAGGCCGGGGTCGGCGCACGGCTGGTGCCGCGCGTCAAGGGGGGGTACTGTCACGGAGACCGCCGAGGCTGCTCCTCCTCCTTGCTCGGGCAGGCTTCGGCGTTCGTCGTCCCCGGAGTACTAGCTACTACCGCTTGATGTTTTCGATGTTTGTTTGGTTATGTCTAGTTGGTGCACCTGTCTCGTATTCTGTCTTGATTATGTCTCCTATAAGTTCCCCTGTGTTAGGTTTGCATTTTGTGTGTTATTGTCGCCTGTCGTGTATGTATAGGTTCTGTGACCTTGGCTTTTGTGGGTTTTACGCACTCGCGTATTTTGTTACGCCTCTTGTGTTTTTGGAGGCTGTTTATTTGTGTGTACCTTGAGAGGTATTAGTAAAGTCGTCTTGACTATTCCTCTGTGTCCTGCGCTTGACTCCACCACCGCATCCACATCAGACCTTGACAGCACCAGTCATTAAATACCAGATGGATTCTGTTCTCAGCTCCCCCCACAGTCTGGTTAAAGCACCAGTCATTAAATACCAGATGGATTCTGTTCTCAGCTCCCTCCCATAGTCTGGTTAATGCACCAGTCATTAAATGCCAGATGGATTCTGTTCTCAGCTCCCCCCTCAGTCTGGTTAAACCAGATTGAACGCTCACCATTGTTTCACTTGGTGTAGGGTGAAGTTGCCCCTTAAAGCTTATCTTGGGACAGTTTAGCATTTTCCACACTAATAGTTAAAGGTTAGGATTGGAAACTGGTATCCCTTCACATATCAATTTGGATTCTAGGCTATCCCCCTTCTGTAACCTCAGGATTATATTCTTTGCAGTAATTAATTAAAACACTTAATTTCCACCCAGTCAGAAGTCAGTCACACATAACATGAGGTTCAGTGAGTCGTGGAACAAAATAGTTTATTTCAGCTTGACATTTCAGATATGCTCCAAGGCAGAGGGGAGTTGGGGGACAAGGAGGGGTGAAAGGAGGAGACACAAGGACGGAGGGGTGGAGCGGCGAAGAGGAACATTGGGTGACTACTCAGGGAAGGAGAGGTTTGGGTCAAGACCCCTTCCTTTAGGGTTTGGGTAAAGGGGGGACATGCATGAAGAGAGATGAAGGTGGCTGTTGAGGGAAGGATGGTGAGGGTGAGGGGTGCGGAGGGGTAAAGTTCAAGCTCCCTTCATTTTCATGGCTCTCTAAGGCAAAGGGGAAAGTGAGTAAGGAGGCATGCTTCAATCCCCCCGTTCCTCTAGGGTCTGTTGGACAGTGTGAGACGGTCTGGTCACAGACGGTAATGTAATGGGAGCATCAGAACGCATCCGCACAGGGAGTGAGATGAAATGAAAGAACATATGTGAACATCATCAGACTAATGACACTGCAGGGAGCAACAGGCTGGTCTCATCCAGGGCAGAGGGGTTGAGTAGGGAACAGGGGTCAGAGGTCAGGGTTTTTATTTATTTATTTTATTTCACCTTTATTTAACCAGGTAAACCAGTTGAGAACAAGTTCTCATTTACAACTGCGACCTGGCCAAGATAAAGCAAAGCAGTGCGATAAAAACAACAACACAGTTACATATGGGGTAAAACAAAACAAAGTCAAAAATACAACAGAAATACAATTAATATACAGTG
Source organism: Coregonus clupeaformis (assembly GCF_020615455.1). Taxonomy (NCBI): domain Eukaryota; kingdom Metazoa; phylum Chordata; class Actinopteri; order Salmoniformes; family Salmonidae; genus Coregonus; species Coregonus clupeaformis. Next base: position 32,446,406 of record NC_059226.1, on the reverse strand, counting down.
TGCAAATTTAGCAAGTTATGGAGGTAAGGCAATAAAATAGGCTATAGTGCAAAATAATTACAATTTAGTATTAACACTGGAATGATGTGCAAGAGATTATGTGCAAATAGAGATACTGGGTACAAATGAGCAAAATAAATAACAATATAGGGATGAGGTAGTTGGGTGGGCTAATTTCAGATGGGCTGTGTACAGGTGCAGTGATCGGTAAGGTGCTCTGACAACTGATGCTTAAAGTTAGTGAGGGAGATAAGTGTCTCCAGCTTCAGAGATTTTTGCAATTTGTTCCAGTCATTGGCAGCAGAGAACTGGAAGGAATTGCGGCCAAAGGAGGTGTTGGCTTTGGGGATGACCAGTGAGATATACCCGCTGGAGCGCGGACTACGGGTGGGTGTTGCTATGGTGACCAATGAGCTAAGATAAGGCGGGATTTGCCTAGCAGTGATTTATAGATGGCCTGGAGCCAGTGGGTTTGGCGACGAATATGTAGTGAGGACCAGCCAACAAGAGCGTACAGGTCACAGTGGTGGGTATTATATGGGGCTTTGGAGACAAAACGGATGGCACTGTGATAGACAACATCCAATTTGCTGAGTAGAGTGTTGGAGGCTATTTTGTAAATGACATCGCCGAAGTCAAGGATCGGTAGGATAGTCAGTTTTACGAGGGCATGTTTGGCAGCATGAGTGAAGGAGGCTTTGTTGCGAAATAGGAAACCGATTCTAGATTTAACTTTGGATTGGAGATTCTTAATGTGAGTCTGGAAGGAGAGTTTACAGTCTAACCAGACACCTAGATATTTGTAGTTGTCCACATACTCTAGGTCAGACCCGTCTAGAGTAGTGATTCTAGTCGGGTGGGCGGGTGCAAGCAGCGTTCGGTTGAAGAGCATGCATTTAGTTTTACTAGTGTTTAAGAGCAGTTGGAGGCTACTGAAGGAGTGTTGTATGGAATTGAAGCTCGTTTGGAGGTTTGTTAACACAGTGTCCAATGAAGGGCCAGATGTATACAAAATGGTGTCGTCTGCGTAGAGGTGGATCTGAGAGTCACCAGCAGCAAGAGCGACGTCATTGATATACACAGAGAAAAGAGTTGGCCCAAGAATTGAACCCTGTGGCACCCCCATAGAGACTGCCATAGGTCCAGACAACAGGCCCTCCGATTTGACACATTGAACTCTATCTGAGAAGTAGTTGGTGAACCAGGCGAGGCAGTCATTTGAGAAACCAAGGCTATTTAGTCTGCCAATAAGAATGCGGTGGTTGACAGAGTCGAAAGCCTTGGCCAGGTCAATGAAAACGGCTGCACAGTACTGTCTATTATCGATCGCGGTTATAATATCATTTAGGACCTTGAGCGTGGCTGAAGTGCACCCATGACCAGCTCGGAAACCGGATTGCATAGCGGAGAAGGTACGGTGGGATTCGAAATGGTCGGTGATCTGTTTGTTGACTTGGCTTTCAAAAACTTTTGAAAGGCAGGGCAGGATGGATATGGGTCTGTAACAGTTTGGATCTAGAGTGTCACCCCCTTTGAAGAGGGGGATGACCGCGGCAGCTTTCCAATCTCTGGGGATCTCAGACGTTACGAAAGAGAGGTTGAACAGGCTAGTAATAGGGGTTGCGACAATTTCGCGGCTAGTTTTAGAAAGAAAGGGTCCAGATTGTCTAGCCCAGATGATTTGTAGGGGTCCAGATTTTGCAACTCTTTTAGAACATCAGCTGTCTGGATTTGTGTGAAGGAGAAGCGGGGGGCATGGGCAAGTTGCAGCGGAGGGTGCAGAGCTGGTGGCCGGGGTAGTGGTAGCCAGGTGGAAAGCATGGCCAGCCGTAGCAAAATGCTTGTTGAAATTCTCGATTATTGTAGATTTATCGGTGGTGATAGTGTTTCCTAGCCTCAGTGCAGTGGGCAGCTGGGAGGAAGTGCTCTTATTTTCCATGGACTTTACAGTGTCCCAAAACTTTTTGGAGTTAGTGCTACAGGATGCAAATTTCTGTTTGAAAAAAGTTAGCCTTTGCTTTCCTAACTGCTTGTGTATATTGGTTCCTAACTTCCCTGAAAAGTTGCATATCACGGGGGCTATTTGATGCTAATGCAGTACGCCACAGGATGTTTTTGTGCTGGTCAAGGGCAGTCAAGTCTGAGGAGAACCAGGGGCTATATCTGTTCTTAGTTCTGTATTTTTGAATGGGGCATGTCTATTTAAGATTGAGAGGAAATTACTTTTAAAGAACAACCAGGCATCCTCTACTGACGGAATGAGATCTATATCCATCCAGGATACCTGGGCCAGGTCAATTAGGAAGGCCTGCTCGCTGAAGTGTTTTTGGGAGCGTTTGACAGTGATGAGGGGTGGTCGTTTGACCGCGGACCCGTTACGGACGCAGGCAATAAGGCAGTGATCGCTGAGATCCTGGTTGAAGACAGCGGAGGTGTATTTAGAGGGTAAGTTAGTCAGGATGATATCTATGAGGGTACCCATGTTTACGGATTTAGGGTTGTACCTGGTAGGTTCGTTGATAATTTGTGTGAGATTGAGGGCATCTAGTTTAGATTGTAGGATGGCCGGGGTGTTAAGCATATCCCAATTTAGGTCACCAAGCAGTACGAACTCTGAGGATAGATGGGGGGCAATCAATTCACATATGGTGTCCAGGGCACAGCTGGGGGCTGAGGGGGTCTGTAGCAAGCGGCAACAGTGAGAGATTTATTTCTGGAAAGGTGGATTTTTAGAAGTAGAAGCTCAAACTGTTTGGGCACAGACCTGGATAGTATGATGGAGCTCTGCAGGCTATCTCTACAGTAGATTGCAACTCCACCCCCCTTTGGCAGTTCTATCTAGACGGAAAATGTTATAGTTGGGGATGGAAATTTCAGAATTTTTGGTGGCCTTCCTAAGCCAGGATTCAGACACTGCTAGAACATCAGGGTTGGCGGAGTGTGCTAACGCAGTGAATAACTCAAGCTTAGGAAGGAGGCTTCTGATATTTATGTGCAGAAAACCAAGACTTTTACGGTTACAGAAGTCAACAAATGATAGCTCCTGGGGAGTAGGAGTGATACTGGGGGCTGCAGGGCCTGGGTTAGCCTCTACATCACCAGAGGAACAGAGGAGGACTAGAATAAGGATACGACTAAAGGCTTTAAGAACTGGTCTTCTAGTGCGTTGGGTACATAGAATAAAGGGGGCAGTTCTCCGGGCGTTGTAGAAAAGATTCAGGGCATTATGTACAGAAAAGGATATGGAAGGATATGAGTACAGTTCAGGTAACCCTAAGCGTTGGGTAACAATGAAAGAGATAGCGTCATTGGAGGCATCGATTGAGCCGGTCTCGGCGTGTATGGGGGGAGGAACAAAGGAACTATATGAGGCAGTTTGAGAGGGACTAGGGGTTCTACATTGAAATTGTATAATAAGAACTAACCCAAACAGCAATAGGCAAGGCATAATTGACATGGGAGAGAGGCATAAAGCAGTCACATGTGTTATTAGAGAGAGCTAAGACACAACTGGAAATAGCGATAACGTTTGGGCTAAGACTAAACAGAATAAACAGGACAGAGTACCGTGTAAAGGAACAGTCCAGCAGGCATCAGCTGTGCAGCTGAGTGATCATAAGGTCCAGTGAACAGCAATATGTGAGTCCGAGAGCAGTTCAAATTGGTGCTTCAGCACAGCTAGCAGGGAGCACAGTTGTGGTTTGCGTGTGCTAGCGGGCCGGGGGTGGCAGATGGATCTTCGTGGTCGCCGCAACGGGAAGCCTGTTGAAACCACATCAGACTATTTCGTCGGCAAACCAGTCGTGTTGGATCGGGCGGGGCTCAGTGTCAACACTAGGAGGTCCCGTCCGGTTGACAGAGAGGTAGATAGCCGGGAGATGGGCCTGAGGCTAGCTCAAGGCTAACTGGTGCTTGCTATAGGGCAATGGTAATCAGCCAACAACAGGTTGCAGCTAGCTAGCTGGTTGTGATGATCCGGCGCTAGGGTCCAGTGATTCCGGCAGAAAGTCCAATAAGCTCTGGGTCGATAGCACGCTGGGTCGATAGCACGCTGTGCAGACTGGCCGACGAATTGTCCAGGCTAGCTAGAGCTGGCTGGTGGATAGTGTAGGCCACGGACAATGGTGAAGACGCTAACGGTGACTAATAACAGGTAGCCACTATTTTCAGCTTACGGTTCTTGATGAAAGTTATAAAGAAATAATAGAATCCTTTCCACGTTGGGTGAGGCGGGTTGCAGGAAAGTATATTTAGTTAAAGAATGAAAGTAAAAAATTGAGAAATATAGACAAAAAACAAGAAACGGGATATTTACACAGGACGAAAAATAAAAGCGACCGCACTGCTACGCCATCTTGGAAATCAAGAAGTAGTTATAAAGCATTCTAAGTGCTGATCTAGGATCATTTTTCCCTTTTAGATCAAATTAATAAGATGACATGGACAGAGGGGACCTGGGCTCGTATGAAACATTTTAGAGTAGAAGTACTGATCTAAGATCAGTTTAGCCTTTCAGATCATAATGAATAAGACTACAGGGACAGGTGGGACCTGATCCTAGATCATTTTGTGAATACAGGCCCAGAGCCATGTGGTTAGGTAGGGGTCAAGGGGCCGATACAAGGCTGAGACTAAAGCAGTGATGTTAAATGGTGTTTACGGAAGCAGTGAAGAACGGTGGCTGTAGCAACCATGTAAACGGTAAGGTTCAGGAATTTGGTAACCGTGGAAAAGTCATGTGTGATGTTATAGGATTCTGTTAAGGATTTTTGACTGTACATGGTCGTATGTGGCTCAGTTAGTAAGATCATGGTGCTAGCAATAGCCAAGGTTGTGGGTTCAATTCCTGTAGGGATCACATACTAACAATGGATATGCTCTTACCGTACTGCAAGTCGCTTTGGATGAAAGTGTCTTCTCCCAAATAAGAATATTATTGTAGTGCCTCGGCACACGCAACTTTCTCTGTCCTCTAACTAACTACCCTCTTGTGTTCAGCCTCCTCTTATGTAATGTCGTTTGCGTCCCAAATGGAACCCTATTCCCCATTTAGTGCACTACTTTTGACCTGGGCCCATAGGGGTAGCCAAGTAGGGCACTATATGGGGAACAGGGTGCCATTTGGTACACACAAGTAGTGACTGCAAACCCAAACTCCATGAAGGCCAAATATGTAACCGATTTTAGACAGTGGCAGGTTTAGCACAACAAAGAGTTGATAATAAATGAAGGGCCATGTTAAGCATGGCACACTGCAGTCACTGGGAAGAATAGCTGACCTGCCAACTAGGCTGGGTTTACGCACTCACACACACAAACACGCGGGAATCACTATTACCGCTGCTTTGTGGAGTGATGGAGCTGCTGCTGCTTTGTGGAGTAATGCGTTGCTTGCTGTTTGGTTTTTTAGGCTTGGTTTCTGTATAGCACTTTGTGGCATCTGCTGATGTAAAAAGGGCTTTATAAATAACATTTGGTTGATTGATTGATTGATTAATGGAGCTCAGTGTGCTAAATGCTGTGAACTCTGGGCAGCCAGAACACAAACCAGATAATTTAATGTTGAGGCTGTGACGAGAAACTAAGTGCTGTGAGCTGTGAGCTTCTTATAAATTATATTAAAGCGATAACCTGTAAGTGTGTGTGTGTGTGTGTGTCATTACAATAATGATAAGATAATAAAATTCATTTGATCCTCTGTTTCCCTTTCTACCAGATATACGCCTGTTCTTATTCCAGAAAGACCTCCAGATATACCCTGGCATTATGTGGCTGAGCCATGAGGAGAAAGCCCACCAGATATACCCTGGCATTATGTGGCTGAGCCATGAGGAGAAAGCCCACCAGATATACCCTGGCATTATGTGGCTGAGCCATGAGGAGAAAGCCCCCCAGATATACCCTGGCATTATGTGGCTGAGCCATGAGGAGAAAGCCTCCCAGATATACCCTGGCATTATGTGGCTGAGCCATGAGGAGAAAGCCCCCCAGATATACCCTGGCATTATGTGGCATCACCAGACATGTCACCCATTGAGCAGTTTGGGATGCTCTGGATCGACGAGTACGACAGCGTGTTCCAATTCCCGCCAATATCCAGCAACTTTGCACAGCCATTGAAGAGGAGTGGGATAACATTCCACAGGCCACAATCAACAGCCTGATCCACTCTATGCGAAGGAGATGTGTCTCGCTGCATGAGGCAAAGGGGGGAATTATTATTCTTTATTTTTGTACCGCCTTTTTCTCTCCAATTTTGTGATTACAATCTTGTCTCATCGCTGCAACTCCCCAACGGGCTCAGGAGAGGCGAAGGTCGAGTCATGCGTCCTCTGAAACATGACCTGCCAAGCCGCGCTTCTTAACACCCATTCGCTTAACCCGGAAGCCAGCTGCACCAATGTGTCGGGGGAAACACCGTTCAACTGACGACCTAAGTCAGCCTGCAGGCGCCCAGCCCGCCACAAGGAGTTGCTAGAGCGCGATGAGCCAAGTAAAGCCCCCCCCCCCCAGCCAAACCCTCCCCTAACCAGGACGACGCTCGGCCAATTGTGCGCCGCCCTATGGAACTCCTGGTCACGGCCGGTTGTGACACAGGCTGGGATCGAACCCCAGGCTGAACTGACAGCCTGGGATCAAACGCCAGGCTGAAGTGACGATGCAACACTGCGATGCAGTGCCTTAGACCGCTGCGCCACTCGGGAGGCCCCTTGACTGGTTTCCTGATCCACACCCCTCCCTTTTTTGTAAAGGTATCTGTGACCAACAGATGCATATCTGTATTCCCAGTCATGTGAAATCCATAGATTAGGGCCTAATTTATTTATTTCAATTGACTGATTTCCTTATATGAACTGTAACTCAGTACAATCTATTAAATTATTGCATGTTGCGTTTATATTTTTGTTCAGTTTATATAGACTGTGTGTGGGCCTACACACCTCACACTTTAATCTGCTTTGTGTGTCAGACCGGGTTTAAATGCCTTCCGTTTCATTTTTAGTTCTTTATTTATCTGTATTTGTTTATTTTACTGCTCCAGGGTTATTATTAATGCTTGGATAACCTTATATACTATTACTTACTGATTTATTTGTTATTCTTTATGCTGGTGCACATTGCGCAGAACACTGGAAGAATTATCACTGTGAAATATCAATGAATTATCACTGCAAATTATCACTTTGAATTATCATTGAATTATCACTGCAAATTATCACTGAACTATCACTAGGAATTATCACTTTGAATGATCATTGAATTATCACTGTGAATTATCATTGAATTGTCACTGTAAATTATCATTTAATTTTCACTGAATTATCACTGTGAATTATAGTAATGTTTGTTTATGTGTCAATTATCCCTTAAGGGATGGGTTGCCAACTGGCGATTTGACACCAAAATAACATTTCATTCATTCATTCCTTCTGTTGTTGTTTGTTACACCTGCGGTCAGTAGAAGTTCCAACACTTTCCAACGTGTGTCACAGGAGGCTGCTGTTGGGAGAACGGCTCATAATAATGTCTGGAACGGCGCAAATGGAATGGCATCAAACACCTGGAAACCATGGAAACTATGCATTTGATACCATTCCACTCATTTCGCCCCTGTAGGTTTTAACTCCAACCCTGTTCCTGGAGAGCTACCTTCCTGTAGGTTTTAACTCCAACCCTGTTCCTGGAGAGCTACCTTCCTGTAGGTTTTAACTACAACCCTGTTCCTGGAGAACTACCTTCCTGTAGGTTTTAACTACAACCCTGTTCCTGGAGAGCAGCCCTCCTGTAGGTTTCAACTCCAACCCCGTTCCTGGAGAGCAGCCCTCCTGTAGGTTTTAACTACAACCCTGTTCCTGGAGAGCTACCTTCCTGTAGGTTTTAACTACAACCCTGTTCCTGGAGAGCAACCTTCCTGTAGGTTTTAACTACAACCCTGTTCCTGGAGAGCTACCTTCCTGTAGGTTTTAACTACAACCCTGTTCCTGGAGAACTACCTTCCTGTAGGTTTTAACTACAACCCTGTTCCTGGAGAGCTACCTTCCTGTAGGTTTTAACTACAACCCTGTTCCTGGAGAGCTACCCTCCTGTAGGTTTCAACTCCAACCCCGTTCCTGGAGAGCAGCCCTCCTGTAGGTTTTAACTCCAACCCTGTTCCTGGAGAGCTACCCTCCTGTAGGTTTTAACTCCAACCCTGTTCCTGGAGAGCTACCTTCCTGTAGGTTTTAACTCCAACCCTGTTCCTGGAGAGCTACCCTCCTGTAGGTTTTAACTCCAACCCTGTTCCTGGAGAGAAACCCCTGTAGGTTTTAACTACAACCCTGTTCCTGGAGAGCTACCTTCCTGTAGGTTTTAACTACAACCCTGTTCCTGGAGAGCTACCCTCCTGTAGGTTTTAAATCCAACCCTAATCTATCTCACCTGATTCTAATAATTAGCTGGTTTAACTGAATCAGGTGAGGGTTGGAGAGCCCTGTCCTACACTTACACGTACAGATGTAGGATCTTATTTGAACAACCTGTTGCAGGAGAACTTTCCTGCAATGCAATAAATGTAAAACTTGTAGTGTATTTGTGGTTTAAAAAGGCTTCATAAGTTTGAAATTACAAAGTGGAAATTACAGACTTGATTTTCACTTATGAAAAATGTAGGCCTATCAATCCCTACAAAAATGTCCATTAACTATAATCCCACATATTAATTTACATTTCCTGTTGCTGCATGATTATTTCCCTGATGTAGCAAACTGGCTCAAATTAAGATCCTACACCTGTGGTAGCCTAACATATTTTGCAACATACTTTGTTTTGCGCCTCCAAGTTGCTAAGAAGTACAGTCGTGAAAACGGAATATGAGGGACATAGCTGTGTGCATCGTTTTTATCTTGATCATCTTTGGTGGCTAATAAGCAGCTACAGAGTCGAGGCTCCTTCTGTTTGACGTCACAGGGGTGCAAAACTGACAAATCTCTGCGCCGCGCGCACTGACTGTGTGGCTCTCCTCTCATTGCACCCAAACGCGCGCAGGTCGATGTCTCCTCCGCTCCTCGGAATCGAATTCTGAGACTAGAACTACATCAAACATCCGCTTCAAACTCTGTAGTCATTACTGTCGGTTCTAGAAGACTTTACCGTTATTTTGTATTCCCTCTCTCTCTCTTTTTGAAAGTTGGATTATGAGCGCAGTCTGTTCGGCAGGATATAGTCGGTTTACCAGCGGTTCCTCAGAAGATGACCGGTGATAGGAAACAGCGAAAGGAGGTCGATGCTGCCAAAGGTAGGCTATCCCACTAGCGAGAGGAGATCGATGCTGCCAAAGGTAGGCTAGCCCACTAAACTACCCTGTTGTAACTATAATGTGAGAGTGTGCTTTTTAAATTGTAATGCTGCAGTTTGGAAATTATAGCCTAATGGCGATAATGGTAGTTTTATAGTACGTTTTACGCGTGGTGGTTATGGGCTTTGTATGTTTTATTTTGAGTAGCTACGTGCATTACAAAAACTTCGAGATTATGTTGCAATAACATTTAGCTTCACTAAAAGTTATTTATTCTCAGCTCAAAGGGTCACAGTGTTTCACTGACAACACATCTGTTTTACGCAATGCCTGGTTTATTGCGTTATATTTATTTAATGTCGACACATAGAGAGAGAGAGATAGAGAGAGAGAGAGAGAGAGAGAGCTCTATTTTCATGTCATCCAACAAATGTAAACGCCTGGAGAGAGAGTGGGTTCTTAGGGCTTTGACATGATTGGCATTTTGCTGCTGACTGCCGGAACCCTCAGCTGGCAGTGGGCTCTGCCCCCTTGTCTTCTGGGGGCATGGGATTGTGATGTAGCCTGGGGGTGTCCACCTGAGAAATAGAGTGAAACAAAATTCTCAGCCTGCAGTGGTAGCCTGTACTCTGGCTAAATATTACTGCTGTAATAATTAGTGTTGTTGGGTTGAATGTATGGGAGGAAAGGATACTTGTTGAAACAAGGCTGTCTATAATAGTTTTTAAAGTTACATTTTTGTTCAACTGAGGAGGATTCTTGTGTAGGCTTTGTTCTGACATAGACTTTATAACTGTCCTTTCCAACTATATGTAGGCAAGCATTTGTCACTAAATAGGAGGAATGCAACACGTTTTTATTATAAAACGTGCTAATCATATAAAGTATTTAAAAAGAAAATATAAAATCTTTCATAAGAAGTTGTATAAAACGTATCTGCTATATTTATTAGAAACTCAGATTATAAAGTTAAAACAAACAATATTACCAGCTGTTTGATACTGGTTATGCTGTGGAGAGATGAATGTGAGATGTATATATATATATATATATATATATATATATATATATATATATATATATCATTCTTTATGAGTGTGTAAATAGGGCTGGGTGCTGAATTTACCTAATGCATAGGCCTAACCATATTTTCCAGTTTTGCTTCACTTGTTCGTGCTACAATGGACAATGTCTATGATTGTAATTGTAGCCTACAGAATAGTGTTTACTTTTCGGTTTTCACGCTCTTTTACAGCAGTATCTGTTCCAGAAAATTTTAAATATTTGTCCCTGGCATGAGCTGGAGGCGAGTGAAAGCGCGAGAGTGCACGTTGATCCATAATCGATCAGAAGTTCAGAACCTTCTAGAAATCTCTGTCAGTTCAAAGCGCAATCTTAAGGCTACAGAGTATATATTCTTTTCATGAATCAATATTTGCCTAACAAAGTGACTGTGGTTGATTGTTTTCTGTGTCTTTTCTATTAGCTATTGGGTTGCTGACTGTCAGTAGGCTGGTTTCCATGACCCAGGTTTATTCAACAAAAGCAATGTCGAAAAAAAATGTATTGCGACATGTGTATGATTAATGGAAATGGCAGATATAAGATAACTTTTCTAAAGATCGACAACATTTTCATCCTTTTGATGGGTGGATTTAAAAATGTTCGAGCTTTCTTTTATTGCGACAAATAATTATGGAAACTGTTTTTCGAATAAATGAATATTGCGGAATAATGTTGAAGGTACGCGAGGAACGTGATGTCATCGAGTTAATATAAAGCTCCGCTCCACATTTTATTCTAAATGTCTGACTTGGGTCATTCATGTAATGAATACTCGGACAGAGTGGTAAGATCCAATCGCAGAATAGCGATGCTTTATTAGAGTACAGACAAGGGTATAGCTTAATCGTGGTCGGGCGGGCTGTGGTCAAAACCGGGCAAGGCATAGACAGGCAGAGGTACCAAAGGAGCGGGCTTAGTCGTAGTCGAGGGCACAGGCACAGGATCAGAGCACGGTAATCACTGGGGTAGACAAGCAGAGGATTAAGCAATTCGGGGAGTCAAACACAAGGCACAGGTCGGATACACAGGGTAATCAAAACAACAAACTCTCTCTCTCTCTCGGAACAAAACGCTTAGCAAGTCACAAAGGAACAATACCTCGCACCGACTGAACCTCTGAGCACACCTATATATCCTACCCTAATTACGGACAGGTGTGCTCAGAACTCAGGTGAACCAGATCGAGTCTGATGACTCCCCCTCTCTGTAGATCGGGAAGTGTCAGACTCTGTCTAGACCCAGCCAACCCCCCGATCCCTTACAGTATCCCCCCTCCCCAGGGCCGGCTCCTGACGGCCTTCTACCTCTACCGGGTGGTCTTCCTCTGGGTCGGGGTCCGGGATGATCTGGGTGTTCAGCGTGGAAAGTGGCCTTGAGAGCGGGGTCTAGTATGTCCTTAGCAGGAACCCAGGACCGTTCCTCCGGTCCATATCCCTCCCAGTCCACGAGATATTCGATGCCCCCTCGTCTCCGTCTTGACTCCAGTATCTCGTGGACTGTATAGGTGGTGTCCTGTTCATCCTCCAAAGGTGGTGTAGTAGGTTGTTGAGCGATTGGTGGATACATCGGGCTATAATGGACAGGTTTCAACAGGGAGACGTGGAACGTTGGGTTTATCCTGTATTGTCGAGGGAGTAACAGACGGTAGGTGACAGGGTTAATACGTCTCTGTACTTTGAAGGGACCAATGTACCTGGGTTGGAGCTTCATGCAGCTCCGTCGGAACCGCAGGTCTCGGGTAGACAGCCACACTCGTTGCCCGGTTTGATAAGTGGGAGTAGGTCTCCGGCGTCGGTCGGCATAGGTCTTTTGCTGCTGTGAGGCTTGACTGAGATGTTGATGGGCCGTCTCCCAGACCTGCGCACTCCGACGGAACCACTCGTCCACCGCCGGTACCATCCCGGGTGCGGTATCCCACGGGAACAGGGGTGGTTGATACCCTAGAACACACTGAAAGGGCGTTAGACGTAGGGAGGTGTGAATGAGTGAGTTCTGAGCATACTCTACCCAAGGCAGGAATCGGCTCCACTCTTGCGGCTGCCACGAACATTGTTGCCGTAGATACTTCCCAATTTCCTGGTTGAGCCGTTCTGTCTGCCCATTGGCCTGGGGATGATATCCGAAGGTGAGGCTCACCGAGATGCCCAAGCGTTCGCAGAAGGCCTTCCAAACCCGGGATACGAACTGGGGTCCCCGGTCGGAAACAATATCCTCTGGAACACCAAACTGCCGGAACACCTGGTTAAATATAGTCTCCGCCATCTGAGTGGCGTTAGGTAAACGGGTCATGGGTACTAACCGACACATCTTTGAGAATCGATCGATGACCACGAGAATTACCGTATGGCCCTCTGATTCTGGTAGGTCGGTAACAAAGTCCATCGCAATGTGCGACCAGGGTCGTTGAGGAGTTGGCAATGGCATCAGCTTACCCTCCGGTAGTGCTCGAGGCGCCTTGGACTGAGCACATACTGGGCAGGATAATACGTATTCTCGGACGTCATCTGTGAGGGAATCCCACCAGTATTTTCGACTGATGAGTCGGGTAGTTCAAGTGATTCCGGGATGACCAGATCCTAGCGACGTGTGGCACCATTCCATCAGTTGAGGTCGAAGCGGAGCTGGTACAAACACCTTCGACACCGGGGTTTCTGGAGGGGCTGGTTCCGCTTGTAGGCTCTCCTGAATCGTGTCATCGATAGCCCACCTCACCGGACCAGCACGGCAACTCATGGGGAGGATAGGTTCTGGTTCAACCGGTCTGTCCGCGCGCTCGAACCGTCGGGAAAGCGCGTCCGCCTTACAATTCTTGGACCCGGGAATATAAGAGACAGTGAATTGAAAACGGTTGAAGAACAAAGACCACCTTGCCTGTCGGGAGTTCAGTCGTTTAGCACTGTGAAGATACTCCAGATTGCGGTGGTCCGTGAGCACTTGGAACGGATGAGCTGCTCCCTCCAGCCAATGTCTCCACTCCTCCAGCGCTAACTTCACCGCCAGTAATTCACGATTTCCCACGTCGTAGTTCTGCTCGGCCGGATTCAGCTTCTTCGAAAAAAAAGCACAGGGTCGTGATTTGGGAGGCTCACCTTGGCGCTGGGATAGCACGGCTCCAACTCCAACCTCCGAGGCGTCCACCTCCACGATGAACGGCAAGGTAGGATCCGGCTGACATAAAATGGGGACGGTGGTAAATCGTTGTTTCAATGTCTCAAAAGCCCGCACTGCCCCCTCCGTCCATTTCAGACCACGCCCCTTGTGGCTGGTCATCGCCGACAGGGGAGCTGCGGTGGTGCTGAAATTACGCACGAACCGTCTATAGTAATTGGCAAACCCCAAGAATCTCTGAAGCTCTTTCACCGTCTGGGGTTGAGGCCAGTCTCGTACCGCTTGTACCTTGGATTCATCCAGTCTTACCCCGTCGGGAGTGAGTATGGCCCCAAGGAAGGAAATCGTCGTGACATGGAACTCACTCTTCTCGGCCTTCACGAACAGAGAGTGTTGGCGGAGTCGGTCCAGAACCTGTCGTACATGGGACACATGTTCACTCAGAGAGTTAGAGTAAATTAGGATGTCATCAATGTACACTATGACGATACGATCAATCAAGTCCCTAAAAATGTCATTCATGAACGCCTGGAACACCGAGGGCGCGTTAGTAAGTCCATAGGGCATGACACAATATTCATAATGTCCTCGATGGGTGATGAAGGCGGTCTTCCATTCATCCCCCTCTCTAATGCGCACCAGATTGTACGCACTCCTGAGGTCCAGTTTACTGTAGATGGAGGCCTGCCCCACCTGCTCGAGGGCTGCTGGAATCAAAGAAAGGGGGTAACGATTTTTAATGGTGATATCGTTCAAACCTCGATAGTCTATACAAGGGCGCGTCCGCCATCCTTTTTCTTAACAAAGAAAAAACTGGATGCCGCTGGAGACGTAGATGGGCGAATGGCCCCTTGCTGAAGTGCCTCGTCAATATACTTGCCCATTGATTCCCGTTCCGGCTGTGACAAAGGGTAGATTCGTCCGCGAGGGGGTGTAGCCCCGGATAGCAGATCAATTGCACAATCCCAGGCCCGATGCGGTGGTAACACGGTAGCCCTCTCCTTGGAGAACACTGGCGCGTAATCCTGGTACTCTGTAGGAACAACAGTAGACACCGCACACTTCGCATCCTCCACAGTAGACGTTTTGCAAGGTAAAATGAGGCACTCAGCCCTACATACCTCACTCCAAGCCGTGATATCGCCAGATTTCCAGGAGATGACCGGATCATGGGTAACGAGCCAGGGGTGGCCGAGGACTAGCGGCTCCCGTGGAGCGGAGATGACGAACAGAATGATGTTCTCATGGTGCAGAGAGCCCACTTGTAACTTGATCTCCCCGGTACGGTGCGTAATGAACCCAGTGCCCATGGGCTCACCGTCTAGCGCGTTGACTCGCAGGGGAGGTTGAATTGGGATAAGTTGAACTCCCAACTCCTCAGCAAGACCCATATCCAGAAAGCTGGCCGCCGCTCCGGAATCAATAAGTCCTTCCAACCTGCGCACTTTCTCTCCGACAGATAAGGTAACAGGTACATACAGTTGTCTAGATGTAATGTTCAAAACGGGAGTCTCACTCACCGGTTTGGCAGTTCCGAGGCGATATCCTGGGGTATGGTTAGGTCGTACCGGACATTGACAAACGAAATGACCCGACTGACCACAATACAGGCATAGTCCGTCTTGCCGACGTTGTTGTCTCACCGACCCTTGTAGAGGTGACCGTCCCAGTTGCATAGGTTCCTCCTCAGATTCTCTCCTCCGCTCTGTCGATTGCATAGGACCAGTGATCGAGGGCTCCCGAACTGTGGATGCCTTGTGTTGCACTATAAGATTATCAATAGAAATGGCTATTTTGATAAACTCATGTAGCGCAGTGATATCTCCTCGACAAGCCAACTCAGTCTGTACGTCCTTGCGCAGCCCTCTTCGGAAAACTGTGAGCAAAGCAGTCTCGCTCCATCCGCTACCGGCTGCTATAGTACAGAACTCTAAAGCGTAGTCGGCTACTGTGCGACGGCCCTGCTGAAGTTCGCACAGTTGGTCTCCCACACTACGCCCAGATACTGGGTGGTCGAACACCTCTTGAAACAGTCTCTTGAACTGAACTTCCGCATTCAGCTCGGGGACCTCAGCTGCCCAAAGCGCAGTAGCCCAATCCAGTGCGCTTCCCGTTAGCAGAGAAATCATGAAATCCACCCTGCTACGGTCATCGGAAAACATAGTACGATTATATGACAGATACAGGGACATCTGGAGTAGAAACCCCTGACATTTGCCAGGTTCCCCGTCGTACCTTGTAGGTAGAGAAATCGGAGGTGCATGACGAGGACTGACCGTGCTCGGTGTGGTGTCTTCAGCCGCACCAGCGTGGAGTAGCTGTAGGAGTTCATCCATCCGTTTCTCCTGTATCTCCCATCGCCTCTGTAATTCCGCTGGATCCATGGTAATGGCGAGGTATTCTGTAATGAATACTCGGACAGAGTGGTAAGATCCAATCGCAGAATAGCGATGCTTTATTAGAGTACAGACAAGGGTATAGCTTAATCGTGGTCGGGCGGGCTGTGGTCAAAACCGGGCAAGGCATAGACAGGCAGAGGTACCAAAGGAGCGGGCTTAGTCGTAGTCGAGGGCACAGGCACAGGATCAGAGCACGGTAATCACTGGGGTAGACAAGCAGAGGATTAAGCAATTCGGGGAGTCAAACACAAGGCACAGGTCGGATACACAGGGTAATCAAAACAACAAACTCTCTCTCTCTCTCGGAACAAAACGCTTAGCAAGTCACAAAGGAACAATACCTCGCACCGACTGAACCTCTGAGCACACCTATATATCCTACCCTAATTACGGACAGGTGTGCTCAGAACTCAGGTGAACCAGATCGAGTCTGATGACTCCCCCTCTCTGTAGATCGGGGAAGTGTCAGACTCTGTCTAGACCCAGCCAACCCCCGATCCCTTACAATTCACAAACTTTCTTCACTGGGCTCAGTGTTTTCTCTGCTTCTTTCAAGGCTGTTCCTGCATCTCTAAATTCTGCCTCCACACACCTTCTCCTACTGTCCCTGGGACTTCCTGGTTTCATTTCCCCCTGTGGTTTCCAGGTTAGAGCTTGACTAGTCGTGGTGAGTGGTTTCCCTGTGGGTTCCAGGTTATAGCTTGACTAGTCGTTGTGGTGGGTAGTTTCCCTGTGGGTTCCAGGTTAGAGCTTGACTAGTCATTGTGGTGGGTGGTTTCCCTGTGGGTTCCAGGTTATAGCTTGACTAGTCGTTGTGGTGGGTGGTTTCCCTGTGGGTTCCAGGATAGAGTTTCACTAGTCATGGTGGTGGGTGGTTCCCCTGTGGGTTCCAGGTTAGAGCTTGACTAGTCGTCGTGGTTTCCCTGGGGGTTCCAGGTTATAGCTTGACTAGTTGTGGTGAGGGTCAAATGTATACCAAGGTTTTGTCCTGTGGTGGTTTTCCTGTTGGGACCAGAGGATCCATTGTATGCCAAGGTTTTGTCCTGTGGTGTTTTCCTGTTGGGACCAGAGGATCCACTGTATGCCAAGGTTTTGTCCTGTGGTGTTTTCCTGTTGGGACCAGAGGATCCACTGTATGCCAAGGTTTTGTCCTGTGGTGGTTTTCTGTTGGGACCAGAGGATCCACTGTATGCCAAGGTTTTGTCCTGTGGTGTTTTCCTGTTGGGACCAGAGGATCCACTGTATGCCAAGGTTTTGTCCTGTGGTGGTTTTCTGTTGGGACCAGCAGGACCACTGTATGCCCAGGTTTTGTCCTGTGGTGTTTTCCTGTTGGGACCAGAGGATCCACTGTATGCCAAGGTTTTGTCCTGTGGTGGTTTCCTGTTGGGACCAGCAGGACCACTGTATGCCCAGGTTTTGTCCTGTGGTGGTTTCCTGTTGGGACCAGAGGATCCACTGTATGCCCAGGTTTTGTCCTGTGGTGTTTTCCTGTTGGGACCAGAGGATCCACTGTATGCCAAGGTTTTGTCCTGTGGTGGTTTCCTGTTGGGACCAGAGGATCCACTGTATGCCCAGGTTTTATCCTGTGGTGTTTTCCTGTTGGGACCAGAGGATCCACTGTATGCCAAGGTTTTGTCCTGTGGTGGTTTCCTGTTGGGACCAGAGGATCCACTGTATGCCCAGGTTTTATCCTGTGGTGGTTTCCTGTTGGGACCAGAGGATCCACTGTATGCCCAGGTTTTATCCTGTGGTGGTTTCCTGTTGGGACCAGAGGATCCACTGTATGCCAAGGTTTTGTCCTGTGGTGGTTTCCTGTTGGGACCAGAGGATCCACTGTATGCCCAGGTTTTATCCTGTGGTGGTTTCCTGTTGGGACCAGAGGGCCCAAGGTATGCCGAAGTTTTGTCCTTTGGTGGTTTCCTTCATTATCCAGTCTGACTTTCAAGAATGCCTGACTTGCTTCACCTTCCTTTTACATTTTAGTGAATGCTCTTATTCAGAGCGACTTACAGGATGAACTAGGGTTAAGTGCCTTGCTCAAGGGAAGATTTTTCACCTAGTCGGCTCAGGGATTTGAACCAGCACAGATCGTGGAGATATGTTGGTAAATGAGAATTATTAGAATATGGCAAATATTATTCAATTATTGCATTGTATCCATGCTGGCTTCCACGGGCTACCTGACACATGAAACAGATAGGTGGGAGGGCATACAGTCTGTCGCCATTTTATTAATGCACAATTTTCCTAAATGGGTAATGGAAACACTTCAACCACTACATTTTTATTTGACACTGTAGGTTTTTGCGAATTAGTTTCTATTTTTTTAGGTGTGACTTCATTACGTCCAGCTGTTTATATCGACACAAGATAGTTAAATGGAAACGCACCGTAGCAGGCAATAGTTGCATTTATTTTCTATGCAAACTTTCCAAATGTCGACAAAAAAAATCACTGAACAATTTAAAAATAGCTAGTGACAATGCTTATCAGGTTATTGCACCTGCTGGACACTTCAGCTTCTTCTTCAGCTTCTTCTTCAGCTTCTGCTTCTTCAACTTCTTATTTTTCAGCTTCTTCTTCTTCAGCTTCTGCTTCTTCAGCTTCTTCTTCTTCTTCTTCTTCTTCTTCTTCTTCTTCTTCTTCTTCTTCTTCTTCTTCTTCTTCTTCTTCTTCTTCTTCTTCTTCTTCTTCTTCTTCTTCTTCTTCTTCTTCTTCTTCTTCTTCTTCTTCTTCTTCTTCTTCTTCTTCTTCTTCTTCTGCTTCTTCTTCTTCTTCTTCTTCTTCTTCTTCTTCTTCTGCTTCTGCTTCTGCTTCTGCTTCTTCTGATTCAGCTTCTGCTTCTTCAATAGGTAATATATTCATGAGCTTTAATAGGTCAACTTTTCAGGTCATTAAGGTAATGTGTTCATTGAGGCTTTCTTAGGTAAACTCAGGTAATCACTGTAAGGTATTCATTGCCACCACTATACCACATATGTTGTGTGTGGCGTCAGAGATGTACGTTCCTGTTTTAAACAGCTGCATGACCATGATGTACACAACTTCGCTCCATGAATTAGTGATGGGGAAACTGAATATTGTAATATGGTCTAA